>NC_136492.1:23018644-23311144 GCF_053919585.1 Euprymna scolopes | reverse complement strand
TCTATCTATTATATGTATAAAAGTGAGAATGTGTGTGTGTGTGAGAGAGAGGACAATTGTCAACCTATGTATACAACAAATTTTTTATCTACAGATTTCAAAATTTGTATATTGGGCATTCAGACATATTTCAATATATCTGGCATAATCTGTCTATTATATCTATAAAAGTGAGAATGTGTGTGATAGAGAGAGAGAGAACAATTCTCAACCTATATACTCAACAAATTTTTTATCTACAGATTTGAAAATTTGTATATAGGGTATTCAGACATATGGAAATATATCTAGCATAATCTATTATATCTATAAAAGTGAGAATGTGTGTGTGTGAGAGAGAGAGAGAGAGAGAGAGAGAGAACAATTCTCAACCCATATACTCAACAAATTCTTTATCTACAGATTTTAAAATTTGTATATAGAGTATTCATACAAATAGAAATATATCTAGGATAATCTTTCTATTATATCTATAAAAGTGAGAATGTGTGTGTGTGTGAGCGAGAGAGAGAGAGAGAGAGAGAGAGAGAGAGAACAGTTCTCAACCTATACATTCAACAAATTTTTATATATAGGGTATTCAGAAATATCGAAATATATCTAGCATAATCTATTATATCTTTAAAAGTTAGAATGTGTGTGTGAGAGATAGAGAGAACAATTCTCAACCTATGCACTCTACAAATTTTTTATCTACAAATTAGAAAATTTGTATATAGGGTATTCACACATATGGAAATATATCTAGCATAATCTATCTATTATATCTATAAAAGTTAGAATGTGTGTGTGAGGTAGCCAGAGAGAGAGAGAGAGAGAGAGAGTAAGAACAATTTTCAACCTATATATTCAACAAATATTTGATCTACAGATTAGAAAATTTGTATATAGGGTATTCAGACATATGGAAATATATCTAGCATAATCTATCTATTATATCTCTAAAATTGAGAATGTGTGTGTGAGAGAGAGAGAGAGAACAATTTTCAACCTATATACTCAACAAATTTTTTTATCTACCGATTTGAAAATTTGTATATAGGGTATTCAGACATATGGAAATATATCTAGAGTAATCTATCTATTATATCTATAAAAGTGAGAATGCGTGTGTGTGTGAGAGAGAGCGACACAGAACAATTCTCAACCTATATATTCAACAAATTTTTTATGTACAGATCTGAAATATCACATTTGTATAGAAGTAGAAATCTTGATACCTACTCTGATACCTAATAAAAGAAAGGACACTCTTTAGGGCGGATTTTGATTATAACAAGTCACTAATTAGAAATTATAATAAACATTCTAATAATTTAAGAATTTTACCAAAATAAAATTGCATGGTAATCACCCAATTTCTGCCACAAAATTTTGATTGGCAGAACTCATAAACATAAAATATATATTTTCTAATTTCATCTTTTTTTTTTCTTTTTACATAATCTGGTTTGATGTTTTCCCAAATATTCAAATCACTATATTTTGCTGCTTAATATCAAATACAGCAACTGAGTTATTTTTATGCATCAAACAATTACATTTTCTCATTCATCCAAACTAATCACTGAACATCAATTTCATATTTTCTTCACTAAAATATTACTGTGCTTGATGTCATCAAGTGGAGCGGATCATTTTTTTTTTCATTTGTTCACACATTTTTCCAATTTATATATATTTTAAAGATTCTTAGCCTATGTCATTGCATACCAATCTGTTTATTAAAAGTTAAGGTTCACTGTAAACACATATGTTACACCAAAATAAAAACGCTTCAGATAATGTCTTGATATTCAATTCAGTTTCTCACATGACATCTTATGAAGTTAGTAGAAATGTTACAGACTTTTGAATCTCAAACACTTTCAATACTGTGCACTGATATTTTCTTTTTTGCAATATAAGCACATTCATGATTTTTTTTACAAAGGTTAAAAACTTTCACATTGTGTAGCAATATACTGAAACAATTATAAAAATATTTGTTTTTATTTTGAATGATGCAGGGCATCTGAAGAGAGATTTTTCTAACAAAATGAAAGTATAATTTTTAGCAATAGGTATCTAGGAAAAGGCCACTACATATGTTATAAGTTCCAAATTTCAACAACCTGGCAAATACTGGTACATGCTAGCAAATTTAGATTTGCAATTACAAAATATGATTCTAATTTTTTCCTTTGCTCTTTATTCTAACACTACACTAAGTTTACTGTGTTATTTCGCTACAGTTGATATTGTGTAGAACAATAAGAAAATCATAGTGAACAATGCATTCAACAAAATTTCACACACATTTCTAGATACCTATATCTAATAAGTTCAAAAGAAAGGACACACTTAGGGAGGTATTTTGGTAGTCAAGTCACTAAAAAGAGATTAGCTGGTTTCCCGGCATAGCCCAGGATATAATAAAGATTGACTGAAATACATGTTCTAGCTGGTTTCTAGGCGTTGCCAGGGATGTAATATAGACACATTATGTTGTATATTACCTGTTCTCTTCTCCCTAAGGTAAAACAATTTCATATACATGCTGTAAATTACCTATGCTAGGGATAAAACATGAACAATATCAGTCCTAGGGTAGATAAAACAAATAATACATAGAGATGAAAGATTCCTCTCCCCTAAGAATCAAACATATGTTCAATATCTGCTTTTGTTTTTTCATTGTTTATACGGTCCCGAGCAACGCCGGGTAGCCCTGCTAGTATAATATATAAAAGCCAAACGTCTGTGTGTATGTATGTATGTTTGTTTGTAACGCTAAAACTTTTGAAAGACGGAACCAAACTTGACAAATTTGGTATCATATCGAAGCCCCATCACCCGGATGACAAATATCGAAATTTCACGTCAAACGGACCACTAGAAGTTGGTCAACTGATCAGTTATCTTCGAGGGGGGCCCCCAAAAAACCTGTCATTAACGCTAAAACTTGAGATGAAAGATTCCTCTCCCCTAAGAATAAAACATATGTTCAATATCTGCTTTTGTTTTTTCATTGTTTATACGGTCCCGAGCAACGCTGGGTAGCCTTGCTAGTGTAATAAAAGGGACAAATAACAGTTCTCTGGAATTGTAACATCGGGCTAATAGGAGAAACATACCTGGTCCGTCCCTGCTCAAGAAAAGTCGCAAAGAAGATTCATCCCAATGAATCAACAAATCTTGGGTTTGTCTTTTCAGCAACTTTTATTACTGATGTTTCCCAATTGGAAAGCTGCTGCTGCTGGTTCTAGACTAACGCATTCTAATCCCCTCTACTGGGATCCGTCACCGTCCAACTTGATCCGCTCTTTCTCGCTACTAATTCTTGACTGCAACTATTTGACGCTCCCGATCTCTGACTGATCAAATCATTGCATCTTTTCCCAAAACTTCCTCTAAAATCCATGTCACCTTAAAGCTACGACGTCAGACTATAGAGGTCAATCTATTTAAAATTAGTGTTCATGTTTTACCTTCTTTTATTTGTGAAACATCTTAAACATAAATTTTCTCTGTAAATATTTATTTTGCTCTGGTAACATTCTATTGTTACAAATATTACAACGATCACAACGATCGTCTACTAGCAATACCTTCGGCATTGCCCTGCTATATCTAGCATTAGGTTAGTAAGCCGATATCTTCACACAGCCTGATCTGGTAGCACCAGCAGACAACAATGGAGTAGTTATCATGAGTATGTATTGACAGAAAGTACAAAAATAATGAGTTGGCAGAGGCTATTTTGGGATTGGTTATAAATACTATTTATTAATAGTGTTAGGATTGGTTGGTTGGTTGTCTTTGTTTTACGGCATATCAACCCTTTTCAGGTTATTTTAATGCCAAATCCAAAGATTTTGAAGAAAATTTTTTTAATAGAATATATTTGTTGTTTTCAAATCAGTTTCTATTTAACCCATAGTTGGAACCCTAATAGGTACTACCACTCCGGGTCAGAGTGGACCTGGGAGCAATGGTGATTAAAGGGTGGCTCCACACTCCCCAAAGCCTGCAAGCTGGGGCCTTACGACTGGATATAGTTTAAGGTCATATGCAGGACCAATAGTGTTAGGAAGAGTTTATTTACTGATTCAATAGGGTAGCTCACAATAGCACTTAGGTTAAGCAGAAAAGTAGAACATCTTATTAAAATTGGGAGGGGGTACTCGCTGACTGGTTTGCTTAACCTCAGTGTGTTATGGGTGGAATTGCTTTGTTTTTAATTCACAATATATAACAGGATTACAACCGTAAAAATAAATTTACCTAAAAAGACACTTTTCGCCCAAAATGTTCATTTCCCCCCCCCCATATAAATGAATCAGTAGAAGTATGTGTGTGCGTTTGTCTATAAATATTTAACCGATAAACTCTTAAACTACTGGTCACATAACACTGAAATTAACAGGAAATAGTAACCATACACCAAGGATGGTTTATAACAAGTAAAATCTTTGTTTGGATGAATGAATGATGCATACAGATATATATCGGCGAGCTGAAATGCAAAATGTTCATTTAAACTTGCCGACATATTTCTATTACTTTTGCGTATGCGCAAATTCATTCATAGCTGGAAGTGGTTTCATTTTAAATCTTTCTTATCTATATATCAATAGCTCAAATGATAGGGAACGCTGTTGGAGCACTAAATGTTTTGGTTTCAATTCTAGCTGATGGCACTAAAGTCAAATTTTTTTTTTTTTTGAACATTTTGGAAAATATTAGGTAAAATATAATATTCAATAGAGAATTGGCTGTGTTATACGAAATCTGCATGAATTAAAATATATTTAAGCATATTTTATGACTGGGCAAGATTGAGTGCTCTCTACAAATCCATAATATAAAACCATTTTATTTCTGAACTAAAAATATAATTACAGAGATTAACTCCCTCCACCGCCATAAAAATGGTAAATTTCACTAAATCGTCATACGCCCCCCACCCCAAAAAAAAAAGAAAATGGGATTCTACTTTTTTTTTTTTTTTTTTTTTTTTTTTTTTTTTAAATGAAAAGTGAAAAAAAAACTTTGACGAACCTAGAAAAAAAATATTTTAGAATTTTAGAGTAGAGGGGTTGCAAAGTTAATCGTTGGGTGCCGCTCGGTCGTACAACTAAAAAATGAGGCACCGGCAAAGAAGAGAAGACCAACCCACATGTAAAAAGAACGCTGTATTTACTTCACCAATAAATATGTAAATAGCAATAATCATGAAACGAAAACAATCATTAAATAGGAAAACAATAAGCACAAATAGCGAATTAATGTGACATATTTTTGCAAAGCAATATGCAAATTAGTTAACCTTATTGCATAGGTCACATACACATAATCAGTATGTTGTGAAGCTAATGTTCCATTATTTTGGCGTTTTAATCTTACTGTCAGTGCAATAAATAGCCTCACTTTATAAACAGAGATACACATATCCACACAAAACATATAAAGCAAATATACACACAATATATATTACATGTACAAGGTATAATTATTTCATGTATACAATTAAAATGTTAGGTGATATAAAGTTTTAAGTATCAATTTTTAGTATTTACTTCAATAGAGTTCAATACGTGAGTAGAGCTAGGAAGTAAGTTAAGAAAATATATGGCAATTAAGCTACACAGAATCATTTGCATTTCATCTAAATCAGAGTAGAAAGTATTCAGGCCTGATGATTCCATATGGTAATAAAACATGGAAGAATCCATGTAGCTTAATTACCATATATTTCCATACCTTACACTCTCTCTATGTAAATATATATATATATATAATTATAAAACTCAAATGACCTTGTAACGGGTGTTGTAACCCAACATCTGGTTTACGACTTCCGGTTGCGCATGCGTACATAAACATATGATCAACGCTGCAATAAAACGTATTGTTTTACTGTGTACGTTTTCAGCGTTCCAATTGTTTGTTTTTGTTTTGTTCACATTTAAATTATCCAAATAAACAATTGTTAATACTTTCTGAATTTTATTTTTACATCGTTCATTTCCGTATTACGTTTAAGTTATTTTAACGCAATTTTCTTACAAATAAATCTACTTTAACTCGTTGACAACCATAAGAGCATTTTACAACGGCGATTTACCCATTGCCTTCATTTTTTTTTAAATTTATTCTCCATTTTTAATACACCTTTCTTAAAAAACATTCATGCATTTTCTTCTACACTACCAACATAAATAAATAAATATTTTTTTTTAATTTGCATTACAAATAAATAATCAACGCAACAATAAAAGGTATTGTTTTACTGTATACGTTTTCAGCATCCCAATTGTTTTTTTCGCGTTTAAAAGATATCAAAATTTGAATTTAACTTTAAGTATTATCGTATCTGTTCAGTGCACATTTACCTATAAGTATGGCAAACCACTGGAAAATGGCTGTAAGTTTTTTTGGGTTTTTTAAAATAAACAATTATGAACAGAACGACTCATAGGAATCTATCTATATTCTTTTTTCATGTTAATATACTTTCATAGAAATGTTTCTGTTACATCACAAAAAACTATTTTCTTTACGTCATAAGTGTCACGCTCATACATTAATTCCATAGTTAATATATTACACTGACCCAATGGGTCATGGGTAGTCTAGTATTATATATATATATATATATATATATATATATATATATATATATATTAAGTAATGTGATTTATAATTTAAAAATTTAAAAAAAAAATTTTAAATTTAAAAATCAAATTTTAATTAAATTAAAAATCAGTTTCATAAGGAACAACAACAAAATCAATTATCTGTACGATCTTTTCGGAAATCCGTGCTTTTTATTGTGGTATACATGAAGTTATGTAGAACAATTATATATAGTTTTTTTGGTAAGCACGGTCTCCTCATCAATAAAATAAAAAGCTATAGCAAACATCTAAATGACTACTTTAAACACAGTTCCTGATTTCAAAAAAAGAAAAACTAAAAGATTCATCTGCCTTACTTTTAATGCTAGGTTTATTTATGGTGTCTTTTAAATTCAATAAAAATCCTCCTAAATTTGCTGATGAGGAGACCGTGCTTACCAAAAAAACTATATATAATTGTTCTACATAACTTCATGTATACCACAATAAAAAGCACGGATTTCCGAAACGATCGTACAGATAATTGATTTTGTTGTTGTTCCTTCTTATGAAACTGATTTTTAATTTAATTAAAATTTGATTTTTAAATTTAAAAAATTTTTTTTTAATTTTTAAATTATAAATCACATTACTTAAAATTGAATTAGCTCTAGGACATTTAACTATCGAGCTTATTATATATCTAAATTACAACGAGCACTTTCTATTTCCTGTATTTTAATTAAACTAGTAATTTCACTGTTACATTAAAATACACTTAGCTCTTTAGACTATTGTTCTAATCTCCTTTAAATATATATATATATATATATATATATACTCGGGGTTTTTTTATATTCAAAAGTAATGGACTAATGAATTCAACGAGGTTGTTAGATAGTGCTCAATAAAAAGAGCTGATAATACTTGTTTATTGTTATATAAACATGCTCACATCCCGCTGCTACAAATAGCCACTTGTTTCAATCAAACAACAGATATCATCAGGCAGCGACTTGACTATTCAAAAGTTCAATTTCATGTGAGCATGTTTATATAACAATAAACAAGTATATATATATATATATATATATATATATATATATATATATACATACATACAGAGAGAGAGATCGAGAGAGAACACAAACTTAAAACTGTAAATCATATTTTACATGAATTTATTGTTCAACAGGATACTCAAATAAAATACGAGGTGCCTTCAATAAGTTTCCAGATTTTTATTTTGTAGAGGTATTTAAAATCTTGAAAATTCAGTATGTTATTGTTATACATCTTATGAGATGACTGACCCATTTTTATGATTTCAGGTTCAAATGAACAGCTACAACAGAAATTAGAATACACTCTACTAAAGGCCGATTGTCACAGCTGGTTAATTTCAAAAATGTAATCTAGACGTGAGGACACTTCAGTAGAGCAATAGATCGGGGGGGGGCGTGTGGGGTATATGCGAAGGGGGGGGGGGGAAAGATACCTTTTAAGGCTAGGTTATGGCTAGAAACAAATACAAAAAAATAAGTAATATACGACGTACTGGGCGTATCTGGATCGCTCTTTGGGAAAGAAGAAGGAAAGGATGGCTAGCTCATTTATATACCCGAAGGCCATCTTGGGAAGGCAGGGCATGATGGGATAAGCTATTTCTTTTTTTAATGGACTTTGATATATGAAAGTATGATAGGTCATGAAAAGGAAGGGTTGTAAAGAGATAGCTTCGAATTTGGGGGTATCAAAACCAAAGTTTAGAAGAACGATATGCAATAAAATTCTGTTCCAAACATGGAAAAAAATGGCACAGAAACGTATGGAATGCTTCAGACTGCTTTTGGAGCAGTTTTTGAGAAGCATAAGAGATTCAAGGAAACCAGGGAGTCTGAGGGATGATGAGAGGTGGGATGAGTAACGAAGTCAGAACACCAGAGTTGATTGGCCAAATAAAGAATTTCATAGATAAGGACTGCCGTGTGTCTATAAAAAAAATAAGTGCAGAGTTTGATGCCAGTGTGGGAACTGTACACACAATTAACTGCAGGGAACTGAAGCTGTGGAAGATTTGCGCAAAGTTTGTCCCAATGCACCAGTTTACAAGTCCATCCTTGTCACAGACTATTTGACCAAGATGGGCATCAAGACAGTTCCTCACCCTCCCTATAGTTCAGACCTTGCTTCCTGTGACTTTTTGGTTATTCCCTAAGCTCAAGGAAAACCTTAGAGGCTGTTATGAGACAATTGAGGAGATGAAAGAGGCTGTAACGAGAGCCATTAACATGCTTACACAAGAGGACTTCCATGGAGCCTTCCAGAAGTTGTTGGAACGATATAACGTGCATTGCAGCCAGAGGAGATTACTTTAAAAGGGACTAGAGTTTCATGTGTGTACTTTCAATAAAAGTGCTCATATGCAAAAAGTCTGGAAACTTATTGAAGGCACCTCGTATATTAAAATTTCCTTAATCCGTGGAGTTTCAAAGAAATGCGGTCTTTCATCAGAGGAAAAATATTAGCAAATGAATATTATAGTGCAGCTATGAATTTGCTATCGTGTATAGTAATGTTCCATTTGTTTTAATGAATATTATTTTAGAACGCGGACGAACAAACATGCAAAATATCAAAGATAACAAGATCCAGAGTGCTGATTAAAGAAGTCTTCGCTGAGATGTATTTAAAATCAATTTTGATATGTCCAACTTGTTTAAAGTTAAAAGAATGATCATGTTTTAATGCATAGGAGAATAGTGCATTTATTAAAATTACCAAAGACATATAAGAAATACCAATTCTTAACTTTTAACAAGCTAGACCTATTAAATTCATTTTAAATACATAAGATATAGCCAATTGAGGAAAGACAGCATGTACTCACATGAACTAGCGTATATTTTCCAGGCTGTGTGATGTAGAAAGACAAAAAATAATTATTACGATATTCCGTGATAGTCCTATCATCTCTATTATTAAATCTATATAAATAAAACAGTAGATAGATGGGTGTGTGTGTGTGAAAATATTTAACTGATAAACTCTTAAACTAATGGTCGCATAACACTGAAATTAACAAGATATATCGCGATTTACGTACATGTTATTTGTTTATATATAGATCCCCCTTTGTCAACTAAGCTCCAACCCCTGTCCCATCACCACAATGTTGCATCTCTGTACTTGTTTTACAAGTATTTCAACAGAATGTGCTCTGATGAACTCGTTACACTTGTTCCCCTTCGAAGTACATATCTCAGACAAACCCGATTAGCAACAAAATCACACCCCTTCATTGTTGAGGTCCCTAAATGCCAGAAAGCTTTCTACTCTAATAGGTTCTTTCCTCAAACAGCTATTAGTTTTTTTTTGTTTTTTTATTACATTTTCACCCCAAACAAGGCACAGTGCCATTTTGATGTAGGAGGCTACTATCAGGGACATAAGTTGCAGGGATACTATGTAGGGAGTTGAGCAGCAAGATGTCTGGGCACATTACACTTGAACTTCTGGATGTCAGTACAGTTGGAGAAGCAGGAACCCGGAAAGTAATTCCAGAGTCTGGCAGTTCTGGGGAAGAGAGTAGAAGACTTTCTTACATGTAGGGATCTCTACTGTGTAGAGGTGGGACTTTGCTGCTAGTTACGTTTGACGGGGGTATTTACGTCGAGAGACTTTGGAATTTCCTTCCTGCTACCTGCTTCCCTGACTGTATTGATAAGGAGAAGTTTGAATGTAATATAAGCCAACATCTTGCTAATCTTTCCTAGACATAGCCCCAAATAGTAGCCACTTACGTCCAAGTGGCGATATGCTTTGTAAGGGGTGAACATGAGGAAAACAAAAAAAAAATTCGGATGACCTTAGTTTTACATCACGACGACACTGAACAGGAGTTAGAATCATATTTCACATTAAAACCTAAAAAAAATTACAAGTGAGGCATTTATTCGTCCGTTGACAGATTAGGTCATTACTGTTATGAATAAAGGGTTTCAAAAACGCAGTTTCTCATTTTCAAGATGAGACCTTAAATCGGCAAAAACTTTTGCACCAACCTGATATATCGGAGTCGGTGCATACTGCCAATCGATATCTCGACGTGAAGGGAATTAGGGACCTTACTCGGGGTCTCTGAAAAGGTCGCCTGCCAGTTATCAAAATCTATTTCTTTCCCACCTACGCATTACATTTAGAGCCGGCGTATTCTATTTCAGAACCGACAACCCAGCGGGTGCATCACCGTCATATTTAGTCTACAAATCATGACGTCAAAAGGGTGGGTTTCTGCAGTTGTTTTCCCCTCCCTCCGACTTCTATCGATGTATACGTGTTTTCTACCTAGAAATAAATCACAGCGGTTGAAATATACAAAAGGAAACGAACTACAACGAATTTCCTCGCAACCCTCGCACACGTAACTCCAGTCTTTTCACATGAGCAAAAACAGACGTGCATGAGGCAGACAGACTGTACAACCCATAACGTTCAATCTTTCAACTCGGACTGGGTAAGCTGAAAAAGAAAAGAAAAAAAAAAAAAAAAAAAAGGAGAATATTAGCTACTAGGCTACTAGCAGATGTACCCGGCCTTGCCCGATATTAAACGTAACGTTAAATTCCTAAGTAAAAAAAAAAAAAAACGAAAAGAAACTGAGACATGTGCATACGAGTACTGTTTAAACAATTTACTTCTTGTAAGTCAAAAATAAAAAAAATACTTGAGCTGAGATCGAAACACACCTAAAGACAGTGAGTCAAGTACGATAACCATTCGGCCACCTTGCCACGATCTTTAAAAAGTATTTTCAAACCAACTTATGCTTAACATAAAGAAGGCCATGGATGCGCATTCATGAAACAGTTGACAAACACATAAAAATCTGATGACTCCCAAGTACCAGTTTTTCCATTTTTAGTCCTTATCAACCCTTTTTTCTGAATGGAAAAAAAAAAAAAACGATTAAAAAGTTTTCCGTATGTCTGAATACCCTATGTACCAAATTTCAAGTTTATAGATTAAAAATTCGTTGAGTATATAGGTTGAGAAGTGCCCTCACACACATCTTCACTTTCATAGATGTACTAGACTAGATAGATTATCCACTCAGAAAAATACACCTGCAAACACATGCACGCACGCATATACACTCATAGTTAACTTAAGTCTATTTTCTTCGTTCTCATCCTCTTTCTCATTATTTTTCTTTCGTTTGTACAATATACAAATACATAGTGTTTGTACATCTATGTTATCGCGCTAATTTTTTAATAGTATTTCAAGTCAAATTCATATTTTTACGAGAACACCCTCATATTAAGAATTGGTTTCTAAATAATAAAACTATTTTCACCGTGGTGACAGATGCATAAGTACCAAATATACACACACACACACACACACACACACACACACACACACACACACACACACACATGTCATCCACATACAGTACTGTTTCACAGCTCATAAGTGCTGTGAGACAGGCAACTACCTCAAGCCAGGATTGAAACCCATTATGCTATCGGCAGCTACTGAGCGAGTCGTGAGTTGAACGATGTTTTGACATCGTCTAAAATACCTAAGCTCAGTTTGTTTACACAAAGAGCATCGCTTATACGCTAATGGTAATTCGTGTATCACTTCTGAATATGCTCAACTCAAGATGAGGAGCATTATAGTCATCCACATACAGTACTGTTTCCCTGTTTCACAGCTCATCAGTGCAACTACCTCAAGCCAGGATTGAAACCCGACCGTGGTGTAATCACATTGACACACCGGTTCTCATCAGATAAACGAAGTTAAGCAATGTTGAGTCTGGCTAGTAGCAGATGGGTGACCATTTGGAAATTCTAGGCGCTCTTTGCTCATCTCGGCATTGTTTTCCGAATCTCAGCAATCCCCCACTTTTGGAAACTATAATTTCTTCATATCTTGGAAATTACTCATTTCCTGCCATTTTAAACATTGTTTTCGTTTTTAGCACCCTTAAAAATCTGTAATAGTGATAATTTTAAAGGATTGTTTGGATGGGAAAGATTTTACTTTTACCAATATTTCAATCAAAGTCATTTGTTTCCCTAGTTGTGCATATGAATTACAGAACCAACATCTTCCATATTTCCAACAACTCTCTGGCCTTGATGGAGGGGGAGACTAAAACTTGCTGCTATGGTTTCAAATGATCTGAAATAACCGCAAAGGAAGACTTGATTCCAAATATTTCTCATATGTTATATCTCTCCTCGTTGGCTTTCATACATAAAGTAAATTTCACGGTGTATACGGATTATTTGATATTGGAGATATTCATAATCGTACCCTATTTCCAAAAGAGGGAAGATATAACATATGAGAAATTTTTGGAATTAAAGTTTCCCCTTGCTGTTATTTCAGATCATTTGAAACCATAACAGCAAGTTTTAGTCTCCCCTTCATCAAGGCCAGAGGTTTTGGGGAAATCCTAGATATCACAATTTAAAGTCTGTAGATCAAAGATTCGTTGAGTATATAGGTTGAGAACACACACACTTTCACAGTATCTTTATATTAAAACATATCGTGTTAGACAACGTTCAATATACTTGCTAGAGTAGTTTAAAAAAAAAACAAGAAAGATGAAGAAATAAAGAATCAAGTAAAGATTAGATACCCCGTAGCAGACGACAAAAATAAGCGAACAATTCAAGAGGCACCGTTTGTTCGACCTTGACATTGCCGTTAGTTGTTTCTAAACGTGTAAACAGGTCAAATAGCAGACATATTCGAATGTTCGCGAGCAAGATTTTTTTTAAATATATTTTAAAAACTTTTAAAGATTTAAAAGAAAAATATATATTTACAACACATTTTCTTTAATATTATATATTTACAAAACTATTAAAGATTAAAAAAAAATTCTATTTACGCAAACCTTTGTAATGTAAGTAATAAAATGAAGTATTTAAACAAAATATATTTAAATAAATGAGTGTCACAGAAATTTTAATAAAACTATTAATAATTATTATAATTATAATAAAAATTTTAAAAAAATAAAATGAATGACCTATATTAATTGCAAAACATTGGAAACTGAAATTTTGGGACGCTAAACTTACTTTCACTTAATTTGCCGGTACTGGTGCAGAGTGATCCGGACGTATATAATAACGTTATTATTTAAAAAAAGCCATTCTTAACATAGAGAGGGGAGGATGTTTTGTACCTATTCTATACTTCAACCATACAATTGAATAAAAAACATATCATAAAACTTTAATTAAACTTGGAAATACGATTTTAAAAAAAGCGCGGATCACTCTCTGCACTAGCACCAATTTGCCGGTAATCGTGAAGAAAGAGAGAGCCTGTTTCCTCCGTTTGACTATAGGTGGCGTTACTGCCTGTCCACCCAGTTACGGAAGCACAAAATCTATATAATGGCACCCTTGAAATAAAAATAAATGTTTTTGTTATATTTTAATTTTAAACATGTTTTTTTGTTGTCTTTTTTCAAACATATTTACGTTTTTTTTTGTTTTTTTGTTTTTTTTTTTTGCAAACATATTTAAGTTTTATTTTTCCAAACATTTACGTTTTGATGCTTGCTTATTTTCAAACATTTACGTTTATTTTATTTATTTATTTATTTTTTTTTTGACGCATAAACTAAATGTTTTTGCTATATTTTTCTTTTAAACATATTTATGGGTACAACCGTTTTTCCGCGAGTATTTTTTACGCTCTTATAATAAATTTTTTTTTTTTTTTTTAAATCAACGTTTTTTCTTTTAGCTTTTTTTATGGATCCCCCCCCTTTTTTTTCTTAATTTTTCTGCACTTATTTTACCTTTTCCGCGAGTATTTATATATATATTTGAAAAGGGACATTGTAAAACCTGAATCTTACTTGAAACTACTATTAAAAAATAGCGCGGTACAATAAGTGCATAAGCAAACTTTTCAAAAAGAAAAATATTTTTAAAAAAATATTTAGTTTATGCTTGCAAAAAAAAAAAAAAAAAAAAAAAAAAAACGTAAATGTTTGAAAATAAACAAGCAACAAAACAGAAATGTTTGGAAAAATAAAACTTAAATATGTTTGGGTACTGGTCGCGGTAAGAGTTCCCTGCCGAACACCCTAAAAAAACAATGACTTCTCCCCACGCATGCGCAAAGGACATGTTTTAGTTGCCATAGTAATAAAATACATTACTACACATTTATTAATAATATCTCACTTTTAATCACTTTTATCAACTTTTTGTTTTTACTTTTTAATAGCATTTTCTTTTTAAATGACAACGTTAATGTTTATGAATATTGAAATAAAATACATTACTACACATTTATTAATATCTTTTTTTTTTTACTGTTTATGTGTCAATAACGTTATTATTTAAAAAGCCATTCTTAACATGGGGAGGGTGCAAATTCGCCTAAAAAAGTAGAATCTCATTTTACGGAATTAGCTAAGAGTGTTAATTTACAATAACACCTATGGCACCATTGGCACTTCTGCATGTCAGTAACATGAAGCGAATGCGTGTAATTTAGTTTCAAGAACCGCCGACAGATGTCGTTTGTCAGCCAAAGAAACGGGGTCGATACCTATTGTTGTAATGAAAAATAAAAGTTTCATTCAACACACAAAACTAAAAACACATAGAAATGAAAAAAGTTGGAACATTATTTTAATATTCATTTTAAGAAAATGCTATTAAAAGCTATTAAAAAAGTAAAGAAAAGGTCGATAAAAGTGACACATAAACAGTAAAACGTAGTCATTTAAAACAGAACAGAAAAAGTCGATAAAAGTGACACAAACAGTAAAACAGTAAAAAAAAAAGAAGATATTATTAATAAATGTGTAGTAATGTATTTTATTTCAATATTCATAAACATTAACGTTGTCATTTAAAAAGAAAATGCTATTAAAAAGTAAAAAAAAAGTTTTAAAAAGTCGATAAAAGTGATTAAAAGTGAGATATTAATAAATGTGTAGTAATGTATTTTATTGAATTTAGGAAAACTCGTCCCGGGAAAACTCGTCTCGGGAAAACTCGTCTCCGGAAAACTCGTCTCCGGAAAACTGGTCCCCTTTCGCTAGGTAGGAAAACTGGTCCCTTATTGAATAAATGTTGATTGAAAACACATTTTATGATCGTTCTTGAAGGAGATATTGTTTTTTAAAATAGACTATAACCCCCATAATATTTAAAAAAAAAATTTTTTACTTGTTTAATGTTTTTTTTTTTTTTAAATAAAATCGATTTTCTAAGTGTTCGCTTTCTACCTAACTGGTTAAGTTCTTAGTGGTTTCACTTATTTTAAAGCAGTTAGTATGTTCATAAACGAGACCGCTTTTTTTTTATATTAATATAAAAAGAATTTATGGGTTTGTATTACTGTACACATAGATTCGAAAAAGTTGTCAAAAAACAAATATATAACAAATAAATGTTATCAAAGGCAAGATAGATTACTTTTCTACCAAACTGGATATAATTTTCGTGTTTTTATTCAATTTAACATGTTTATTGAGCTCGAAAAGCATAGTGTTTACCGATGTATTGGAAAATTTAAAATGGCGGCCGACTCTCTCTTTAACACGGTAAGTTCGAAAAAAGGTGTAATAAATAATAAACTAGACAAAATACTGTTAGAAATTTGTTCAATATATGTTACCGTGACATAATTTGACATATATTCGGTGGTTTTTTAATAGCATTTTCTCTAGTTTATTATTTATACTACCTTTTCCCGAACTTAACGTGTTAAAGAGAGGGTCGGGCGCCATTTTGAATTTTCCAATACATCGGTAAACACTGTATGCTTTTTGAGCTGAATAAACATGTTAAATTGAATGAAAACACGAAAATTATATCCAGTTTGGTAGAAAAGTAATTTATCTTGCCTTTGATGTTATATATTTGTTTTTTGACAACTTTTTCGAATCTATGTGTACAGTAATACAAACCCGAAAATTGATTAATAAATTTATTTAGTGATTACTTTTTCTCTTAATGATTGATTTTAGAATTTTGAAGTAAAAATTTAAAAAAATTAAAAATTAGTTAACGAGAGATTGTTAGCACATGGGTGGCATCTCTCGCGCCAAAAAAATATTTCGTTTTTAATTTATTAGTTAATTTTGCAAAATTTCACAGGACGACAATAAATGTTGATAATTGATAAAATTATAATTTTAAATAACGCATGAGTAAATTTTGTATGAGAGAAAACAAAAACATAACAACAAAAAAACTATCATAATTAAAAAACCAAAACAAAAAGCAACGAAAAATCGAATCGCTGCCTGTTTTTAAATTTTTTGGTTTTGTTTTTAATTATTGTTTTTATGACTCCAAAAAACATCGTTAAAATAAGAACAAAAAAAAATTTGTAATTAACTTTGTATGAACATAATAAACGCTTTAATATAAGTGAAACCACTAAGAACTTAGCCAGTTAGGTAGAAAACGGACACTTAGAAAATCGATTTTATTTTAAAAAAAAAAAAAAAAAAAACATTAAACAAGTAAAAATATTTTGTAAAAATATTGGGGGGGGGCTATAGTCTATTTTAAAAAATAATATCTCCTTCAAGAATGATCATAAAATGTGTTTTCAATCGATATTTATTCAATAAGGGACCAGTTTTCCTATCTAGCGAAAGGGGACCAGTTTTCCGGAGACGAGTTTTCCGGAGAAGAGTTTTCCCGAGACGAGTTTTCCGGGCACCATTTTATTACTATGGCAACTAAAACATGTCCTTTGCGCATGCGTGGGGAGAAGTCATTGTTTTTTTAGGGTGTTCGGCAGGGAACTCTTACCGCGACCAGTACCTATGTTTGCAAAAAAAAAAAAATGTTTAAAATTAAAATATAACAAAAACATTTATTTTTATTTCAAGGGTGCCATTATATAGATTTTGTGCTTCCGTAACTGGGTGAACAGACAGTAACGCCACCTATAGTCAAACGGAGGAAACAGGCTCTCTCTTTCTTCACGATTACCAATTTGCCTTTATAGAGAAGTAAGCAAATAGCAAGTTTTTTTTTTGTTTTTGTTTTTTAAATAAAAATAAAAATTACAAAAAGATTTCTATCTTGTGATACTACATTTCATCTTTATAAAAAAAATAAAAGTTATAAAAGATATGTGAATAAAATATATTTCTTTAAATCTCGATTGTTTATACTTGTGATTTTATTATGCATAAAAATTGCCTCGGTCTAGAAGGATTTCTCCTTCACTGACCACCTACATACATCGCACTTTAAATATTGAATTGTATTACAACAACACGAAGAAAGATAAACACACACACACACACACACACACACACACACACACACACACACTCACACACACACACACACACACACACACTGTACATAAAAATTAATCTTGGTCGCAAAAATCCGAACAAGTCAGTTATTTTATATTTGTTTCTGCCATAAAAAGTTTGGTTATAATCATTTTATTTCAATTTTTTTTTAATTATGTATTTTTAAATTGACATCATCCGAAATTCTCAGTTATAACCTCGGTTTATTTATTTATTTATTTGGTATTATTTTACGACCTGCTCCAGCGTAGTATAAACACCACAACCACCCCATGTTAAGAACGGCTTTCGGAATAAACACCTCCCACCCTCCCCATGTTAAGAACGGCTTTTGAGGTTAGGGGTGTTTTTTTTTCCGAAAGCCGTTCTTAACATAGAGAGGTTGGAGTGTTTATAATATGCTCGGGCACGTTGTAAAAATTCACCATAATAGTTTTATTAAAAGTTCTGTAAATATATAACAAGAAGGTACTCAGAAAGAGACACCCATTTATTGAAATATATTTTGTTTAAATACGTTCGTTTTTATTACTTACATTAAAAAGTTTTGTGTAAATAGAAAAAAAGTTTGTTTTGTTTTATCCTTAAAAGTTTTGTAAATATTTAATATTAAAGAAAATGTTTTGTAAATATTTATTTTTACTTTTAAATCTTTAAAAGTTTTGTAAATATATTTTTAAAAAATCTTGCTCGCGAATATTCGAATACGTCTGCTATTTGACCTGTTTACAAGTTTAGAAACACCTAACGGCAATGTCAAGGTCGAACAAACGGTGCCTCTTGAATTGTTCGCTTATTTTTGTCGTCTGCTACGGGGTATCTAATCTTTACTTGATCCGAAATAAATTATAAAATGTATTAATTCATAATATATGGTGGTATATACTTTTGGCACATTTAATAGGTTCCCTATTAGAACTCTTTATTTTTTCGACATAATATTTTGTATGCTATCAATTTTCTCCTGATAAGATGATAGCCGAAAGAGCTCTTGAGAAACTTCCGCTTATTATTTTCAAAACTATATATATATATAAGTGAACGTGTCTGTGTGCCTGTGTACATTTTCCTACGCAATAACTTTGCCAATTTTAAGTCTACAGACTCGAAATTTGATACCCAGGGTACTGAGATTTGGGAAAATCTTTGTAATCGGTTTTCGACCAGAAATTTTGCTGCTAAGGGGTCAAAGTTCAACGATTTGACTTTTTAGAACTCTACCAAACTCCTCCAACAATTTTGGGTCTAAACACTTGAAATTTTAGATATAGGTTCCTTGGACATGGATCTAACTTAATAACTTGATTTGAGCCCAAAACAATAAATTTTAAGGGGTCATAATAGGGCTCAAACTTAAAAAAAATTGATCGTTTTTTTTTTTGTTTTTTTTTTTGCTCAGCATACACCTCCAATCACCCGGGCATCCATATATGAGAGAGAGAGAGAGAGAGAGAGAGAGAGAGAGAGAGAGAGAGAGAGAGAGAGAGAGAGAGAGAGAGAGAGAGAGATCGTTATATTTTTGAATGCTAAATGTTTTGGTTTCGATTCTAGCTGATGGCACCAAAATCATTTTTTTTTTTTTTTACTTTTGAAATCTACTATATACTGGGTACAATAATCAATCGAGAATTGGCTCTATAATAATAGATACGAAATCTGCATAAATTAAAATATGTTATTTAAACATATTTTACGACTGGGCATCTAACCTCCAGATAAATTTTGTGCTTGAAACTCCTATAAAATTTTCATTAGTGACTGAACTGTTGTATTAGCAATATCGCCTGAAGAGGTCTCTAGTTACTTGTAACTGGCTGACCGAAACACGCTCATGAATGTGTAACAACATAATAATGCTTATGTAAAACAAATAAATAATCTGTGTGTATGTGATTGTGTGTGTGTATATATATATATATATATATATATATATATATATATATATATATATATATATATATATTAAAATCTTTGTTTTTCTTAGACTTTCAATGGAATACACCCTTTTAATGAAGGCTGTTGGTTTTTAGGGGTTATTTTTTTTTTCTCTGATGGTATTAACCCCGAGAAGTTATCCCCTTGTGGTGAGAGACATTGTAGAAAAATAGTTTTTAAAAAATATTTTTATTATTTAATAAAATACTTCATAACATTTTTTTGGTTTTCTAATGTTTTCAAATTAACTTTACAGAATGTTTTCAAAGATGTGATCAAACTCCTATATACACACATGTATTAAATATACGAAGACTTTAGAGAGGCCATTCGAAATGGACGGACTCTGTAAAATGAGTGTCAGTCAGACACATTAACATCGAATCAACAATGATTTAGCACAAAAGCGAAAAAAATCAGCCTCCATGCCTCTTCCGCGCAGAACCAAACACACACAATCCATAAAATCATTAAAAAAAAAAAAAAAAAAAAAAAAAAAGAAAGAATCAATAAAGAAGGGCGGGGGGGGGGTAAGACAAGGTAAAATACACATCACCTGTGGAAGGATCCCATCTAGGATTCGATCCAAGTCACGAAACATATTGCCTCCTTTTCAGTACAAGATCACATCACAATGGCAGACATTAGTATATCCTCAGGGAATTTGCTATTTTTTTTTTTTTTTTTTTTCCACGTGTACTCTGTTCAGCTTGATAAACTCAATAATATCACTTAACACCTAACTTTCTTTTCTTTTTTTTTTTTTTTTTTTTTTTTTTGTTTTTAGTCTAAACAGTTTCGATGCGGATTAGCACAAGATAATCCTGCAGTCAACCCAGCAGGAGAAGCAGATCATGCACTGATGTGCACAACCGTCAAGGGCCAATCAGTCTAGACATCAACCCTTCTCCTCCCCTCCCTCCGCATACCTTTGCCGAATTACAGGTAAATTATTTAAATCAAAAGGTGGACAAGTGGTCTAATCATTACAAGCGTGGACTACGTAAATAGAAGGCCGTTCCACTAAAGTCACATGACCTGCTGACGTCGCAGAATTAAGTACAATTGTCAAGATTAGGCGATAGATGACTATTACAAGGATTGTCATTTCCGGTTTCAATTCTCAACGAAATTACAGAGGGATTTATAAAACTGGTCCAAAAGTGACTGCATTTGGAGATCGCGCCATTGCTTGGTGTCAACGTCATGACACTTCATAGAAAATAGACAGAATCAGCTGTATTA
The DNA here is from genome assembly GCF_053919585.1 of Euprymna scolopes. Taxonomy (NCBI): domain Eukaryota; kingdom Metazoa; phylum Mollusca; class Cephalopoda; order Sepiida; family Sepiolidae; genus Euprymna; species Euprymna scolopes. Next base: position 23,290,018 of record NC_136492.1, on the reverse strand, counting down.
TCAAAACAAAAATAAAATTATAAAACAGGGTCGTAAAAATACAAACAAACAAAAAATAGAAGGCCGTTGCAATAAAGTCACATGACCTGCTTACGTCACCGAATAAAGTACAATGGTCACAGTTAGGCAATAGGCAACTATTATGAGGATAGTCATTTTTTGTTTTAATTCTCAAAGAAATTGCTGAAGGATTCATATAACTGGCCCCAAAGTGATTGTATTTTCTTTTTTTTTTTCTTTTTTTTTTTTAAAGATATAGAATCTTTTTAAATTTGGACGTGGAATTAAAAGGGGTTTTTGTTGTTGTTGTTGTTGTTGTTGTTCTTGGGGGAGTTTTTATAGGGAAAATATTGCAGTAAAGTTTTCTTTTATTTTTTGAAAGTGTATTTAATTAATATTTTAAAAAGGTACCCTTATTAAAATATTTCCTAAATGATATTTTTTTTTAACAATCCTTTTTTTTTCTTTTCTTTTCTTTTCTCGGATAATACAGCTGACACCGTGTATTTATTCTAATGACGTACACACCAAGCAATGGCTAAAAATTGAAACAAAAAAGTGGCCATCCTCATAAAAGTAATTCATCGCCTAACCGTGACTAGGACGTCAGCAAGTCATGTGACTTTACTGAAATGGCCTTCGTTCAACGCACTAATGTAGTCTTCCTTCTCCCATCAATAGTTTAAATAATTGAGTAGGCTGTTCAGAATTTGTAATATACAGTCATAGGTTACATATGCCTCGCATTGAACTAGGCAGGTGTATAGGAGGTGTTTCAAATTTCAGAAGGAATAAAATAATCTCTCAAATTTAAGTAGGGGTAGAATCGGCGAAAAAGAGTTTTTAATTACATGTGTGTACATTGTGCATCCATGTCTTCTCTAGTAGTCTTACTTCTCTGATGAATGTGATTATGTATATATATTAGTGAATAAATCACAAAAGACTATATTCCAAAGTTCATGATGTTGACCAACTTATAATTTATTCTTTTAATTCAGTTGATATTTACAAGAGGCGTGCAATAAGTAATGCCCCTGACCCACTTCTAGTTGTCTGATCTAGCTGAAATTTTGCATGTGCAATGATTTATATCTCTACGGGTTATGTAGAAAATTACAGCTCTGAACTAATTGTGGTTTCTGTTTTACAGGTGTTTGAACTGAGTCAGGTGTGAAATGGAGCCTGTTGAATGTCGAGCAGTGATTCAGTTTTTGTATTTGAAAGGACGCACACCACAGGAGACTTTTGATGAAATGAAAGAAACTTATGGTGATAATGCCCCATCATATGACCTTGTAAAACGCTGGCATCGTGAATACAAACATGGCCGGAAATCTATGGAAACAGCTCCCAGACCTGGTCGCCCCCCTTCTGCCATTGATGAGGCCTCTGTCCGTCAAGTTGAGGCTGCCATTTTGGAAAATCGGCGCATTACTATTCGCCAAATAGCCCAAGATGTCAAGATTAGTACAGGGTCTGTGGAAACTATCATTCATGACCATTTGGTGTATGCCAGATGGATTCCCAGGTTGCTCACACCATTCCAGAAGCGAGAATGCGTTGAGTGCTCGAGGATGAATTTGGAGATGTGCCAAGAAGAGGAGTCAAAGTTTTGCAAAAGACTGATTACACAGGATGAAACCTGGGTCCATCACTATGGTCCAGAGACCAAAGCCCAGTCAATGCAGTGGAAGCACTTGGACTCCCCACCTTCAAAGAAGGCAAGGGTGCAGCCCTCCGCTGGAAAGGTCATGCTCACAGTCTTCTGGGACCAGGACGGAGTAGTGATGACAGATTTCCTGGCAAAGGGTACCACAATTACAGGAGACTATTATGCTTCACTTTTGAGGAAATTAAGGGGAGCTATCAAAATCAAGAGGCAGGGCAAGATCAGCAAAGGTATCCTCCTCCTGCAGGACAATGCTCCGGTCCACAACTCGCATGTCGCCAGATCAGAAGCACAGGCGTATGGTTATGAAATCCTCCCCCATCCTTCCTCCTCTCCTGACTTTGCACCCTCTGACTTTCACCTCTTCCCAGCCATGAAGTTTTTTTTGAAAGGAAAGCGTTTCCCAGATGATGCAGCCTTGATTTCTGAAGTCACGTCGTGGTTGGAGAACCAACCTGGGGTGTTCTACAAAAACGGCCTCCAGAGCTGCATCAAACGATGGGAGAAATGCATAATTCCGGGTGGTTCCTATGTAGAGAAAGACTAATAACTGTGCCAAGTTTCGTTGCTCTACTGCTATGGTAAGTGGGTCAGGGGTATTACTTATTGCACACCCCTCGTACAATTCTTGACAGTACATGACAAGAATTGTAAATGTCAACTTAATTAAAGGAATAAATTATAAGATCGTCAACATCATGAAGTTTGGAATATAGTCTAATGTCATTTATTCACTATATTGCTCTGTAATTATATTGAGCTTGTTAAATAAGGATTGGTATACATTAAAAGAAAATATATTTCCACAGAAATAATATATATATATATATATATATATATATATATATATACACTGCATGTCAAATTATTAACGAGATAACATTTTTTTACCAGTTTCAGAAACTTACCCGTAGTTTCGTATCAAAAGCTTTGGGAATGTTGGCAATGTGAAATTTTCGTACTGTTTCGCACAATGTAAACCACTTTCCATCGTAATTGCTGAATCCACGGTATTTGGCGTGTATCAAATTATTAACAAGGCAGTTTGTTTTGTCAAAAAAATGAGTCGTAAAGGTGGTTTGAGTAGTTCTGAAAAGAGTACTATTACAGAACAGCTATCAAAAGGTAAAACTACCTTCGAAATATCGAAAATGATAGGAAGGTACCATCAAACTGTGAAGAACTTTGTCAAGGATCCTACAAAGGTACGTAAGAGAGCCAATAAAGATAAATATAGAGTTATTGCATGCCGTTCTCTACTCCAAATTAAAGGTGAAGTTGTTAAGAACCCTGGGTGGACAAGTCAAGAAGTCTTTGACCAAGCCGGATTGAAGAATGTCTTAAAAAGTACTCGATGTCCCCTTCTAAAAGAAGTGGCCAAGTCTGTTAAGCCTGTGACAAAGCCTTCATTAAAACAACATCACATACAAAACCGATTGAAATGGGCAGAGGACAACATGAAAACGGATTTTTCCAAAATTTTGTTCACGGATAAAGTGCGTGTCACTCTTGATGGCCTAGATGGCTGGAGCAAGGGATGGATCCTAGATGGACGACATCGTCATCAGCGTTTAAGGCGCCAACAAGGTGGTGGTGAGATAATGATTCGGGCAGGGATTATCGGAAGTACTTTAGTTGGCCCATCGAGAATTCCAGAACGCGTAAAAATGATGTCAAATGCTTATATAGCTTTTTCTGAAGAAGCAAATGTTGACGTTCAGAAGAACCATTATGCTCCCTCGCATTACCATACATTAGTCTGCATAAATGCATAACCCTAACCCTAACCCGCTCCCTCGCATGCAACAAAACAAAAGCAAAGAGTATTTGGAACAACTGGGGTTCTCTAGGCTACGGAAGATGGAGTGGCATGTGAATTCACCAGATTTGAAACCAATTAAAAACCTTTGGAGCCTCTATGCAAGTGGACGCCAATTTAAGAGCAAGGTTGAGTTGTGGGATGCTCTCCAAGAGGTATCGTGAAGAATAACTGTTGACAAAATCACAAATTTGACTTATTCTGTGGACCAACGTCTTTTACAAGTCATTCAAAAAAAAAAAAAACGATTGCATATGCCCTACTAATTATGACAACATAAAAATTGCTATGTAGTTATTGTGTTCTAAGGATTTTTCCTAGTTTATGTAATGTTTGAAAATTATTTCAATAAACAAGTTATGGGTATATTGTGTTTTTTCTCAACCTCGTTAATAACTTGACACACTGGAAGCAACAACCATTCCTATCTTCTGCCATAGTTTCGCTAATACTGCTTTAAATAATTTTATTTTTTGATTGGAGTAGTTGAATAATATTGTAAGCACGTTCTCAAAGTTTCATGGATTTTTATTCACTCGTCCCTTAAATATTTAAAAAAAATGTAAAATTGTTAATTTGATATGCAGTGTATATATATATATATATATATGAACAAATGATTAATAAAACATGTTAAAAGACATCTTGAAAAAGAGTTAAAAACATATTTAATTTAAAAAAAAAGAAAACACAAGATAAGTGGATAGTCATTAATCCGCAGAGTTTCGAAGAAATACTCTCCTTCTCATCAGAGGGCAGGAATTAGCAAAATGCAGGATCGGATTTTGCATATAAAAGTATTTAATGAAACTACAAGTAAGTCACAGATCTTACTTGTTTAAAAAAAAGGGTGAGGTAAGGGGAACAGGAGGCAAAAGAAAAGTGATAAAAAGATTTCACATGAATGGACAGTCCGGTGAAGGGTAAAAATCCAAAAATGGTAAAATCCAAAACGGTCGAATTCAAAATTTCAATCCAATGGGTAAATTCCAAATGGTTCAAAATAATCCAAAAGGCAGAGTTCCTTGGAAAAAAGCGCAAATAGAATGAATTCCAAATCATTAAAAGAAAAGTACTGGAGAGAATATTTAAAAACACATCTGTCAAGGCTGGATGAATCAAAAAAATTTTTTTGATTCATCCAGCCTTGACAGACGTGGATGAATCAAAAAAATATTTTTGATTCATCCTGCCCTCTGATGAGAAGGAGAGTATTTCTTCGAAACTCCGCGAATTAAGGACTATCCACTTATCTTGTGTTTTCTTTTTTTAAAATTAAATGTTTTTAACTCTTTTTCAAGATGTCTTTTAACATGTTTTATTAATCATTTGTTCATATTATAAGCTCTATTTCCTTTTCGGTTTTATTGAGCTTTTACATCTGGCTGAGTTTATTTTACTTGTAAATATTAACTCTTTAATATTTATAATATATTTTAAGTTTACCATTTTGATTACCTTGGTAAACTTATTGTAATTTTTTTATTATATATATATATATATATATATATATATATATATATTGTCTCGGCAGCCATGTCAAACGCATATCTTATTCTTTTTATTAATATTATTGGAATTTTTTCCCCTTTTCCTTGTACATATTTGTGAATTATTCCATGGATTTCGGCCTTTTGAATTATTTTGGACCATCTTCCAATTACGCTATTTCCTGGGATTTTACTTGTGCGAATTAACTTTCTTGGATTTATATTTTTGGATTTTACCGTCATTGGATAATTTACCTTTTACTAGACTATCCATTCACGTGTAATCACCTTTTTCTTCACCATATTCCCTCTGCTTCACATTTTGTTATCAAGTAAGATCTTTGATTTACTTGTAGTTTCATCAAATACTTTTGTATGCAAAATCCGATCCCGCATTTTGCTAATTCCTACCCTCTGATGAGAAGATAAGTATTTCTCCGAAACTCCGCGGATGAAGGATTATCCACTTATTAAGTGTTTCCTTTTCAGATTAAATGTTTTTAAATCTTTCTCAAAGTGTTTTTTAACATGTTTTATTAACTATTTGCTCTTATATATATATATATATATATATATATATTCAAGCATGGATATACTATAATCGCCAGACTAAAATTACTCAATGCAATACTAAAAAAAAAAAAAAAAATACACACTAATATTAACAAAATACCATTTAATACAGGTACTAATATACTGGACATATTTAACAATTAAAAAAATAAATAATTTCAACAACAAATAAATAATAGACTCAACCATAACCATTCCTTAGCCTTCTTGCCCTGCTAGACAACTCGGAGAAGAATATAAAATCAAACAATAATGACGACCACAAGACACCATTTGCCAGTTGAGACCAAAAGAATTGCTCGTCATGTTGAGAAAATCAGAAAAGTTAAAAAAAAAAAAAAAAGAAAAAAAAATTTGTTATATTTAATTAGAAATGCTTTGATGACAACTTTGCTGCCTAAATATATACACGCACAACTTAAACGCCTACGATATGCTGTCTTCGAATGTCTAATGTCTCTCTGTAAACGGATTTGTCAGGGCAGCCTGGCATAGAAGATACTTTTCTCTACAAGTAAACCCTTAATGGTTCACTTTCTCCAAGTGATGTTACCTCAAGTAACAGCACGAAGCTGGATACTCCACCAGACTAGATGAATTCTTGTCCTGGAATCCAATAAGATCAAGAGACAAATACATGTGAATATATGTACTCCATCCGTCCAATTTTTACAGTTGCAAAACTATATGCAGATATAACAGGGATGGAAAGGGTTTTACAGTAATCTGAAAAAAAATTTAAAATAAGGGGTTTGTTTTACTGTACACATAGATTCGAAAAAGTTGTCACAAAACAAATATATAACAAATAAATGTTATCAAAGGCAAGATAAGTTACTTTTCTACCTAACTGGATATGTTTTTAGTGTTTTTATTTAATGTAACATGTTTATTCAGCTCGAAAATCATACAGTATTTACCGATGTATTGGAAAGTTAAAAATGGCGCCCGACTCTCTCTTTGACACGGTAAGTTTGGGAATTAGTTGATTTGATTGAAAAATGAGTGATTTCACTGATTCCATTGACAATGAAATATGGGAGGATTTCATTGTCATCGGACATTGTTATTATGTGCGTATGTATGTGTGTGTGTATATATATATATATATATATATACACACACACACACAGTAAAAAAATCTTATTGAAAATTAATTCAAATTTTCAAAAAAAAACAAAAAAAAACATTACAAACCTATAAAGAAAGTATACAGAAATGTTAATTATCTGACAAGGAGTTCAAATAAACTTGAAAGACCTTATTCCACGGAGTTTCGGAAAATGCAATTCTTCTCATCAGAGAAAAGAGGTTTGCAAAATTTACAATAAATTTTGCAAATTAGTGCATTAATAGAAACTATAAAGATGAATTGAATCATTTTTGCATAAAAAATTTTTTTCGGTGTGTGTGTGTGCGCATATATATATATATATATATATATATATAGACATGTGCGTTTAAATTTAGAAAAACAAACGTCATCATACACCATCGACTTAACCCTAACTCCCTTCCTCCAATAACTAATTCTTCAAGCATGACATGCCTCTCCCACTCATAACTAATCCTAAGCAGATTAACACACCTAGAAAATTGGTGAACTTAATCCACCGATTACAAATCATTTATTTTCTAAAACAAAAATAATTTGCTTATTTATCAAATACATGTAGATTTGAACATACGCACCCCACCCTCCAAGTGTATTTTTTACGATTGCAAAGCTATATGCGGACATATCATCTGGGAGGAAAAGGGTTTTACAGTCATTCGAAAAAAAAAAAAAAAAAAAAAAAAAAAAGCAGCAAATTATTAAATATATAAAAATAGAAAAAAAGAATTGAAATCAGTAATTACATCGGTATCGAGAAAACTTTAGAATCGTCCTATCACTAATATAAATATAAATGTATGTGTGTGCATGTATGTACGCGCGCGCGCGCATGTATATCATTCAAACACAGTAGTTAAGTGGCAGTTTTAGTCATTTAGAACTGCTTTAAAGCTTCACCGCTCACTCATTTTTCGACCAAATTTCAAACAATTATTACAGTTTATAGATCACCTTCTCAGCTATATTGTGAAAAAGTTTTTTTCAATTTTCGTTCAGTAAAACAAAAGTTATAACGAATTTTCTGGTGTTAAAAATCGGAAAAACTATAAGGTGAGCGACGTTTTTATGACTGGTTTCCATAGCAACTATGTCGCTTCAGCGACTACTGTTGCTACTAATTCACTAATGAAAGCATGAAAGGGCGATAATTGAGGGGATTTTATTGAAAATAGACAAGCGCCGTACATTGTTATTACATATGTGTTTATGGGGGCAAAAAATAAGACTGAAATTAAACAAAGAATAAGTGAATTTATTGGAAATATTAAAATATTGCAGCATTAAGAATTTTTTTTTAAATTCACTTTATAACATTATATAATCAATTCTTAATGCTGCAATATTTTAAGTTATAAATTTATATTTTTTACTAGAATATCTTGTCCTTTTCTTTTCGACTTTTAACAACTAGTCCTTTACTTTACCATGTTTAACCATATTATTTTTCATGCTCACATTTTCTATTGTAATGTATGTACACAGGCAGCGAAAACAAAGCCTGCACTTGTAATTTTTTCAAAAACTACAAATTTAAGCTAAATTTAAAGTAACTGTTTAAACAAACTATACCTTATATAATATATATTTATGAACTGTACATAGGGCCCAAGCAAAGCCGGGCTGAACTGCTAGTATATATACCTTTCTTGAACTCTCCTGTCGATTTCAATACATGAGCTTCCGTCACAATAACTAAGTTGCTCGGAAATCCACACAGATGATTTGTTTATAGTGATGAAGGCTTTGTGCAGAACCAACCACACTTTTTGGTATTACTGCTAACCTTCATTGGTGCAGATAACTGCCACAGGAAAAAGTATACAGTAGACCGCAGGTTTTTACATAAGAGTTGCCTAGATGCATGTTTTAACGAAGATTGGGGTGCATCTCTCCCAGTGAATTAATGCGCCTCCAGATACCAACCTGGAAATTTCTACAATTCGGCGTGGTATATACAGCGCCTAGCTTTCCCAAATGGTCAACCATCTGGTACTGACGTGGCTCAACGTTGCTTAACTTCGGTGATCTGGTGAGAACAGATGTGTCAACGTGATTGTGCCGTATATGCATATATATGTACACATACATATGTACACATGCATATGTACACACACATATACACACGCATACATTACATATATATATATATACATGTTTATGCATATATATGTGTGTGTGTGTGTGTGCGCGTGTGTATGCATATATGTGTGTGTATTTATGTGTACGCGTGTGTGCGACATGCTGAATGAGTATTCAGAAACCGGTAAATTGTGAAAAGCACTCAATTTCTCAGAAATTTCTTAAAAACTAATTTGAATATTAATTGTACAAATACTAAAAAATATATTTAATCTTCAATAAATTGTGTTAAACTCACAAATTGGCATGCAGTAAGTCACGTGATGAAGAATGAGGTGAAGGAAAAGTCTCACGAATGCCGACCATCAATTATTATTTATTCTTTGACTAGCAGGGAGATCCAACGTTGCCCGGGATTGAATGAGGACCAACAAATGTTTCAGCCTCCCAAATTTTATTGTCAGCGAAATCCGTGAAATCACCCATTTTTCAATCAAATCAACTGATTGCCTACTCTAGTCTGGGACACACCATGGTGCACCAAGAAGAAGCTTCATATGCCTTCATATGTAGTTTTCATTGCACTGTAGAGAAACTACTGTTGATTTTACAAAATTATTTCTCATATAATAGCTTGAATTAAAGTTTAAAATGTGAAAGTTAAGTATCCTGATTTAATTGTACTCTAAAAAGAAACATTCATTTTGAATGTGCCTCTTTAATATCAAGGAACTTACAGTTGATTTTATACGCCGGGCATTTCTACTTGTGCGCTGATAAAACCTCCTAAATGCACTTGTGGTGTTAGACTGTAAGGCGCTAACTTTAGTCAAAATCGCCTGTTTCTTCTTATATTAATATTAGATTTTTACAAATACCAAAGATATTCTGATACAAACCCTATTTAAGAACACTACCAGACACATGAAGTACATTTGTGTGAAATTCAAAAAAAAATCAGCCCAGCTGTTTAAGAGTCCATATGGAATGAACTCACATGCACAAAGTTTCTTTTATATAATAGTAGAGATTGTCTTCTTTTACCGGGGCTTTTTCTATTATTGATTAATGGCTAAGATATTCAAATACAAAACCTATCTAAGAACACTGCCAGACACATCAAGTACATTTGGGTGAATATATTGTGAATATATTTTTAAAACTCGGCCCAGCTGTTTAGGAGGCCATAGGGAACAATGTACACATACATGTGATCACACAACAGTTTTTTTTTAACCAAAGTCCTTTGCTTTACTGTTGTAATCTACAAGATCTTTCAAACTGTACGGGTTAATAGTAGAGGGCGGACAAGGCAGTATTGCATCATATAGTCTTCCGCAGATAGTTGGGTCAGTTTTATAGCCCCATTTGGTCATAACTTTTGATTGTCTCATTCCTGTTTTTGTGGTTGACTGTTTTTGGTCTGTGTTGCTAAAAAATAAAAATTATATTTCTGATCGATTTTCATATTTAATCCTGATCAATATTTTGTTGATTAGCCATAAATAACGTTTTTCTTTGCATGCCTTTGTTTCCCACTTTCTTATGCACAGTATTTTGCATCGTTGTCGTATTCTGCATAGAGAACAGACAAGGCAGTGTTGTATCGTATGATCATCCTCCCCACATTCGCAGATGGTTGGCTCAGTTTTAGAGCCCCATCTGGTCATAGCCACTGTTGATCGACGCTTTCCTATTCTCAGACAGTTGAGTGTTTTTTCCACTAAAGCCAGGGTGTTTCTGAACCAAGAGAGAGGATCTCAGAAGGGGAGATATCCACGTTAGTAGCAAAGATCCATTTCCTAGCTGTCTGGTCCATAGCTGTAGTTTGGTCTCTTCCTGAGATGTTATAGGAGTCCGACATGCCTCAGGAAGCTTTTCTTTGACATCGGCTGTCGACCGTTGGCTCACGTCCATGACGATGGATTTTATGATCTCTACTCAACCCGTAATTCTCTTCTTGTACGACTGTTAAATTCACACACAGACACATAGCATACACGCAAAGCAATGTCACCCGGCATGCAACTGGTGACATGACACGAGCTTCCATTTCCTGTGACCTTTGACTTTTCTCTTCCGTTTCTTTCTCTCTCTTCTTGCCTCGACATGACAATGAATGGACATGACTGCATTTCACTCCGCAAATCCACCCAGCCGTAGAACAAACTCTCACCCAAACGCATGCACACATTCTCGAGGTAAGAGAACTTGATTCCGTCACGAATATAATGGTTGGCCATGAAAAAATCCATCGTTTCTTAAATACAATATTCAACAAGCTAATCAGAACTTTGTCAGCTCCACACATGTAAACACACAGCAAACACATTCAACATTATGCATGCACCTGTATACATGCTCTTATTGTTCTTTTTCGATTAGTGTGTAAATAAATGTCTCTTGTATATATGTAACTCGGTATTTCTTATTGTATTAATCTGAGGTCGAAGTTTTGAACACATATTCTCTACAGATCGGTAACCCAGATCTCTACAGAACAATATCAGTGTGAGAGGGGATATCATTCTCTAGCTTTCTGATCTGCAGCTCTAATAAGGTCTCTGAGATGCTGCTACGGGTTTGACATAACTTAAGAAGCTTTTCCTTGACGTCAGTTATTGAACCACAGGTTCAACTCCATGACAGAGATAGCGTTTGTCATTAATAGCGTTTGTGGTCTCTATACAGCCAACAATTTCGCGTCTCACATCCGAAAGGACAATGCTGATGAGGAGGTGCAGATTGTTTAGGGTTAGTAGGTGTTGTTCAATGCTGAGCTTAGCTTTTTGACACAACAAGCATACTCCGAGGCAGTATAGCCCAGGGCGAAAGCATCACCAATTGTAAATGTTTCTGAAATAAAGGTACCGTAATGCTCACGGTAGAGGACCAACTAGTTTTTATAATTCTTACTAAAAATTATAATGCAGTAAAGAAAATATTTCGAACAACATTATCTTGTTTATTTTTCTGTTCTTGTTGAGCCTGTTTTCTTAATACCTCTATTATATTTTTTTATGGAAATCGCTCCAGACAAGGCATGAAGCTAGTTGGCAAAAGGTGTTAAGAACAAAAGTTGATTATAACAAAGATACAAGATGTCTATTAGACTTAATCTTGAAAAGACCAAGGCTATAAATAGGAGGAAAACAGTCAGCAAGAAGAGAGTTCGACAAGTCTACAGTTCTTGGATAGAAAATACTATAATAGTATTACAATGAGATATCAAAACAATGAATTTAGGAAGACCACTAGACCAGCAAGACAAACGTGTTGGAACAAAGGAAGCAGAGAATAAATCAAACATTTCTAAAAAAACACATACCTTAATAGTATTTATTAAAACAAGTGAAGCATGCATAGTCCCCCAGGAGTGCACAGTGAACGAGGGATAAAAAAATGACTAAGTTCAGCATTTGCCCTCCCCCTCCATTTAGCCTTAAAAGTCCCCAGGGGATGTCAAATCCTGGTGAAAATGAACAAACTTTGCAGTTTTAGGCCTTAACATATGTAAATTTGAGTTCTGCACCATGCAAAGAAAGAAATGACTAAGTCCATCATTTGCCCCCCACCCATTAAGCCGCAAAAGTCCCCAAGGCCTGAACATATTTAAATTTGAGTTCAGCACCATGCAAAACTGCTAAATAGACATACACAGAAAATTGTGGACAAATATGGTAAAATAGTCCGAAAAAGGGAGTGTTTTTATTAGCCCTAAAAGAGCCCCCTTGGGCACACCCAAGAGTTATCGCGAAGTATAGACAATCATATGGAATCAGTTAGTTACAACTTTTCAGAAAGTTTTATAAAAATGCAAGGCATCAATTTTTTTAATAAGCATAAAAATGTCACTTTTAGCTATTTTAAGTCATTTTAACCCGAAAGCCACCCCTAAGGGTGCAACCAGTGTTTTCCCGGAAAATCCGTTCTGTTACTTTTTTACTCATATCATGTTTAATGTTTGTGCACAATTTTTAAAAATTCCAGGCCGTAGTTATTGAGAAAAGTGCGGATAGATGAACGGACGAACAGACAAGGATGAATTTATAGGTTCACCTTTTTGTTGGGGGGGGGGGGGGATAAAAAAAAAAAACAAATGAGACAGACTAGCAACACCACTCTGTGTTGCAGAGATAAAGAAAGGGTAAGAACGATCAAATTAGATACATTTCTGAACTTTATCCAGAACTCTCAAATTCGACAGAGATTCACCAGCCCAAATTACTTCGTACATGGTCTTATAATGGATTTCAATTTCATAATTTATAGGGGTGTTTTGAGGTGTGCAAAAAAAAAAAAAAAAAAAAAAGAAAAGTAGTCGTAAGCAGGCAGGCTCACACCCGTGACGCGAAGGCGGAAAATAAAGTGAAAGAAAATCTGACAGCTTATCACTACTTCATGACACTTTACCGGAAGTTCGGAACGTTAAAATTAGGCAAAGTCAATCCAACCAATACGATGACTTGCAAAAATGGCTCGCAAAAAATCGACCCCCTCCTTGTAGAAAACTGCCCAATTGAGGGTTAAGAAATTAATGTGTTTTGGCCAATTTTTTTATATTTGTCGTCAGAGATATCAAGCTTCAAAATGATACCTATCTTGTGAAAATTCATCACCTATGTCAAAAGTTTTAGGCAGACATATAAACATACATACATACATACATACATACATACATACATACATTTAAGCAGACAACTGAGATTTATATTATAGATTTGTAAAATACGTAAATATTTAATCAGGAGTTAATGAATATAAATCCTTATTTTAGACTAACAAATTGGACTGTAGTAGGCCATGTGATGAAGACTGGGTTAAAATAAGACCACAATATTATTGATATAAGGGAAACCGAATGTCTACACACCCAAGACAATAAGTGAACTAACTCTTAATGAATGACCTCTAGTCTGTTGTAGAATTAGACCAAAAGTGGATAATGGGATCATTTTTATTTCGTATCATTCACCTCAAACATGGTATATTGCTGCTGGGATGTAAGGGGTTACTGTGATTAACAACAAGATTTATAAGGGACGTCCTAAGTAGGGAGTTGTGCAACAAGATGCCTGTTCATATTTGTAGGGAAAATTGTGGAAACCGAGCAAAGGGCTTACAGTTAAAGTGTCCGCATGTGTGTGGAATCAAGTTGCGCAGGGATGGAGGGGGGAGGGGGTAAGAAAGAATCAAGATGGCTACGGCCACAGCTTTTATGACTAGTGATCTCGCAAAATGACAGAAAATCTCGCTGTTCGTGTGCAGATTAGATGGTCCTTAACTGCATAAAAGTAGGCTGTATGGAGAATAAAGACAGACTGTTGTAGGAGAATCATTGGAAACTGTTTCTGCGCGTTACCGAGTCACTTTGCCCTTTTTTTTCTCGCTTTCTTTTTGTGTGACAATATTGCATTGAAATTTCTGCAGATTGGTATAGTCAGAGAAACAGAGAACAAGAAAGGAATTAAAAATGGTCTGAGTAAAAAACAGAGTAAGAAGGGATCCAGCATCTGGGGATCTCCATAGTGAAGGGGTGAGATTTTGCTACTAGTTGGGTTGATCTTGTGTATTTATACCTAAGTGAAGCCAAGGAAGATTTCCTTTCCATTTGACAGATATAAGAAAGAAACAAACTATAAAATCAACGTTCAAACTCCTCGGCCACAATCAGCATGAAATCAAATAAGTACATACTGCCAAGGCTGCTGCAACAAAGGTAGGCTTCCTCTACTAGGCAACTTTTCTCCTACCATAACAGAGTAATGGAGTACTGTTGCCACATCTGGGCAGGAGTTGCTCAGAGCATCCTATCCTACCTCGACAGAGTTCAAAACCGACTTCGTAATCTAGTAGGTGATGCCCTTTTCTCTTCTCTGCAATCTCTTTCCCACAGAAAAGACGTGGCGAGCCTGTCACCTAAATAATCTAATTACACCAAATTTCCACTACAAACGATTACTATGCTGTCTCACACATTAACCATTCTTCTCGAGTGGCCTTCAGGCCTTGATATGTGGTAACACCTTTGTTAAAAAAAAATCAGAGCCGTATGTGAAGTAACGTCACCATAAAAAAAATGTGCGCACAAACGGACGATGACGTTCAGGAGTACAGAGATCGGAGAGAAGACGCATGATCACGTTTTATTTGGGAAGGTTTGTGGTAATAAATGTCATTATTACAAAATAAATAAAAGGAGTTAAGTTATTACTTGTCCTATGTTCCTTGCGACGCACTCCGCTACAATGTATTGGGTCCCGTGTATTTACATGTTAGCGCATGTATAAAAGGGTGTAATGTTACACTACCTACCAACTCTTTCTCACAGAAGAGATGTTGCAAGTCTATCCCTGACCTATCGTTCATGACAGATGCTCGACCGAGCTTCAATCTATGCTCTCTTCTCCTGTAAAACATTCACAACAAACACTCATTTTGCTACAATCATCTAATCCCCTATCTTTCTTTCCCCCTCTCTGTTTTTCTTTTCTCCTCTCTCTCTCTCTCTCTCTCTCTCCTCTTTCCCTCTCTCTCCTTCCCTTTTCCCTCTCTCTTTTGCTTCTGGAAGCTTCCCCCGTAAAACATTCACAGCAAACACTCATTCGCTACAATCACTGTAAACAATTTCCGTTACTCTCTATCTGTGCTTAAAATGAAACGAAAATTCCAGGAGCAAAATTTTACTAATTATGTACAACAAATTAAGGCACGACAAATGTATGACAACTGCTTCTACTGATTTGTGTGATATTTAGGCATGTCATTCGAGCAACCTGGGATTCTTATATTAAGAACATGAAGTAACTGATTTTAATTTAGACCGATTGGTATGCTGACTTTTTTATTATTTTATTTTTCGCTAAAAATCTTTACATATTTTTTTTTTCAAACTTGGTTAAATATTTAAAAATATACGAGTCAAACATAGAAAGAATATCACTCTTTGAGTCCAAAAAATATTTGGTAAATATTCACTATTAAAAAAACAATTTACGATTTTAAAAAGCAGTAAATAAATATATATTTGTTTTAAATTTACGGCAATATTTTTTGTTTGACTAATATTTTTTTTTTATTTCCCTCCTCCTAAGTCTGAAAAAAAAAAAAAAAATTGTTTATTAAAAAAAAAAAAAAAAAAAGGGCTACACATCTTTAGCTAACAACAATTGTTTGATAGATTCTGACTCCCCCAAAAATATTGTTTTTCTCTTTTTTTAAGATTTAAAAAAAAAATGTTTTTTTAAATAGCAGCAAAAAATTTGTGTCTAAATATCACACAAATAAGAAATCAATAGGAGCAGTTGTCGTGCCTAAATAGTAAAATTAAATTTTGTCTATACCTCGTCACTATCCCTGATTGAATAACCGGTAATTGGAAACGGATCTTCTCCAAAAAAAATTTTGCATTGTTGGCGGTTGGGAGGGAGATTAATGCTTGATTATCAAAATGAAGATAAAAGATTAAGATGGGATAGAAAGAGAGAGTGGGGGGAGGAAGAGAAAGAGAGAGAGGAAAATAGAAAGAAAGGGTGGAATAGAAAGAGAGAAAGAGAAAGGGGGAGAGTGGAAAAGAGAAAGGAAGAAAGAGGAGAAAGAGAGGGGAAAGAGAAAGGGAGAAAGAGAGGGGAAAGAGAAAGGGAGAGAGAGAGGAGAAAGAGAAAGGGAGAGAGAGAGGAGAAAGAGAAAGGGAGAGAGAGGAGAAAGAGAAAGGGAGAGAGAGGAGAAAGAGAAAGGGAGAGAGAGGAGAAAGAGAAAGGGAGAGAGAGGAGAAAGAGAAAGGGAGAGAGAGGAGAAAGAGAAAGGGAGAGAGAGGAGAAAGAGAAAGGGAGAGAGAGGGGAAACAGAAAGGGAGAGAGAGGGGAAAGAGAAAGGGAGAGAGAGGGGAAAGAGAAAGGGAGAGAGAGGAGAAAGAGAGAGAGAGAAGGAGGGAGAAAGAGAGAGAACGGGGAGAAGAAGGGAGAAAGAGAGAGAAGGAGGGAGAAAGAGAGAGGAGGAGGAAAGAGAGAGAAGAGGGAGGAAAGAGAGAGAAGAGGGAGGAAAGAGAGAGAAGAGGGAGGAAAGAGAGAGAAGAGGGAGGAAAGAGAGAGAAGAGGGAGGAAAGAGAAATTAAGGAAGAAAAGAGAAATGAATGGAGGAAAGAGAGAGAGAGAAATGGGGGGGTGAAACGAGGGGAGAGGGGATGGGAGGGAGAAAGAGAGAAAGATGGCAATCAATAAACCGAAATCAAATTCACTTATTGTGACAATTATGTCTACATTACTTTCACAAATGACAACAGCAGAGTGTGAGGGGGTGCAATGGATGAGGAGTTTCAATAGAGTTTGAGCTTTATGTTGTCATGGAAACCACAATGATTAATCCCAAAGATGAATAGCGTTAAAGACAAAAAAAAACATATCAAGAGCGATGGTTGGATTAACCTCATTTACACAAGTCAATCTAAGGAAAGTTCACAGAACAAATGCTCAGGACTTTTTTTTTATGGAAATCAATCCAGACAAAGCATAAAGCCAAAGGAGGGGGGAAAAATAGCAATTCTTCCCCTTTGTCAGAAACATTGCTCACGGAATGTGAGGACTAAAGGACACAATAAGGAAAGCAAGAGTTATAAGGCTGCCAAAAGTAAACCCAAGGTCCACTATAGACTAAATATTCAACTCTGATCCCTGAAATTTAAAAAAAACTGACTCACTACAGCCTAAAAAAATCATTTTTTTTTTTTCATTTGTAATATTTTATGAAGTGATTAACCACAGTTGAGGGCTGCTTTAAGGATCTAAGGGAGGATGCCACGTCTTTCCCATAACTCCACTTACCCTTGATCCTCAAGTTATAATGAGGAGTGTTTAGCAAGACAGTATAAAGTACTAATTTTTTATTCTTTGAGCCCCGAACTCCCAGCACATTAATAAACATTTTAAAGCATTTTGTAAAATAAACTCGTAAATATATACCTAAAAAATAAAAAAAAGGTACTTATTAGGTCACTCATTAAACTTTGATCAGTGTTAGGACGATAACATGGTTAAAGGGAAATAACTTTTCTGTAAAAGCAAAGTTGCCTCCCCTGCTTTAACACTGGATAACAGTTAAATAATGTTATATTAGAGTTAAAGCAGGGGAGCCAACTTTGCCTTTACACAAAAGAGTTATTGTCCTAACTCTCCCCAAACTTTAATGAGTGATCCAATAGGTCACATCTTCACACGAGAACAACATGTGACCACAGTCGAGCAGCCATTCTGGAACGGAGCATGTCACGTGTAGACAATCTGACTAGGCGAATAGACTTAAGAATCTTTTCCGATTTACAAATAAAGCAAACATATCACATACAATAACTCATAACAACTGGTGACCCGGAAAAATGTGAATTTGCAAACACAGTTATCCTTTTTATTGGGGAGGGGTGTGGACATTGCTTATCAAGGCCCAAATGCCAATTTGAGGACATGGGTTAATGAATGTGAGGTGGCTGGTGAGACAATACCGTGATGATCAGTAATGGTGGAACATGGCTAGGTTTAAATTATATAAGAGAACGGCCCAACAAGAATTTGTTTACAGTAGACTTAAAAATGATCATGTTATAGTCAGCTGGGAGGCAGTTCCACTGGCGGACAATTCTAGGAAAGAAACTTTGCTGATGGAATTTTTTCTTAGCTTTAGGCATAGGTAGAGTAAAGGAAATTTTTGACAGTTGTTGTAACTAGGCAAGTGTTTCTTTTTTTGAAAATGTTATACATGGGAGGATCATAGATAGAAGCTCAGTGACCCTGTCTGTCTGTGGAACAGTCTCTACCAAACTACTCTGTCAATTTTTGGTCCAGTCTACAGACTTGAAACTTGATATATAGGAGATTTGGACCGATGGAACAAATTCAATTCAGTTATTAACCAGTAAATATAGCCGCTAAGGGGTCAAAAGTGAAAAAAATTGGAACTTGGTAGATGTAAGTCGACTAAACGTGTCATTTCTACACATGCTCAAATATATTTTCACATTACTTTTCTTTTTTTTTTAAGTTTTCATATGTTTATGGACTTAGCTCAGATGGTAATAAATGATGCTGGAGTGCTTTATGTTTTGGTTTCGAGTCTAGCTGATGGCACCAAAGTCATATTTTATTTTTGAAATTTTTGGAATCACTACTATATTTTGGGTACAATATAATAATCAATAGATAATTGGCTCTATAATAATAAATATGAAGTTTGCATGAATTTAAATATCATATTTAAGCATATTCTATGACCGGGCAATGCCGAGTGACCTGCTTGTAAATTATATGACAAAAAACAAAATTAGTCCTTTTCTGCTCACTATATTTTTGGCTAACTAATCCTCAGGCCTGCTTTGGGTAGGATTAAAACCGCTATCTTCAGACAATGTTCAACTGGAACCGTAAAGACTCAACGCATCTATCCATTGCGCCATGGGCCTCAAAGGGGATTCAAGGTTGGATTTTTTCGTCTTCTAAATTCAAGTTTTCGTACTTATCTGGTTTTCCGTTGCCGGGTCCGTACCAAATGGTATTATATTATTTGTTTTTATTGGAATCATTTGAGATGAGTAATTTGTATATTTCTTTCTTTTTATTTTTTTTTTGTGGAGTGTTATCCTCATCCTTATAGTTGTTGCTTCACCACGTTTTGGCCAACTCATCCTCTGGCCTTCTTCAGGTTGTTAACAACGACAGCTAGGAATGCAAAGTCTTAACTGTATCGCTAGAAATTACTGCCTTCCATAGTTGTTGTCTCACCACGTTTTGGCCAACTAATCCTCAGGCCTGCTTTGGGTAGGATTGAAACCACTAACTTCAGTCAATGTTCACCTGGAACCGTAACGACTCAACGCCTCTATTCACTGTGCTACGGACCCCGAACGGCGATCAAGGTTGGATTTTATTGTCTTATAAATCCTATTTTGAGTTATTTGATCTTCCATTGACGGGTCCATACCGAATCGTGGAACAATAAAAGTGTCACGCTAAAGAAAACAACATTACGGCTTTATTTTTAAACTTTTATTGAAAAAAAATTTGATTATGTAGTTGAGCTGACATCCATTCAATGTAGCCGCCTTCAGCCTCAATCGCTGCCTCAATATAGATCTGGAACTGGGAGCATGCCTCTTCCACAAGCGCTGGCAGGAGCTTGGCAAATACTTAGCGGATGGCGACAATCAGGCTGGCTTTGGTGTTGTGGGAGGTCATGTTGGTGATGTTCTCGATGTATGACCAAACGAAGTAGTCCAGCACATTCATGTTGGGGGAGAAGGGGGGGGGGGCTAGTGAGAGAAGGGTACAAAGTTGTAGCACTCCTTCTGAAGCCAAGAATGGGTCTCTTTGGACTTGTGGACCAACACGGAGTCCTACTGCCAAACCTGTGAACAACCAATATTTTATGATGTCTAGCAACGATAAGCACGGCGGCCATTAACTGTACTTATGATTGTCAAGAAAATATATTTCAATAGAAGATAAAATAAATATTTTATGTCTTACTTTAAAATAGCCTAAACATGAAACTCCTGACGTGTAGAGCTAAACTCCCTCTCTTTCTTTTACCAAACATGGAGACTTATACACCTGAAGAAGGTCAAAGGTTACATCCTTCGACAGCGACCTGATTGCACCAGGGGATTACCACACTCTTCAGCATATGCAGGTAAACTTTGGTGTTGACTTTCAAGCCGACTTTGAAGATGTGAGGTGGCATGATGTGGTACTCACTTGAAACCATACCAAAGAGCATAACCGTGGCTGGAAAATTTGTTTTCATCATCCTGGGAACATTCTTGTTATTTGGGACAATCTATTGATGCATTTTGAGGATGCTGGCAATGGTCCTGTTATCATAACTTGAATCGATAGAAAGTAGGAGTTGTATAGCGGCACACCTCCAATCTCAATCATTGAACATTGTGTCACTTTTAGGCTTGATAGAAGGCTCCTGTCGCTCTTGGGATATGTACACAACTGGCCAATTAGTAGATGGTCTGCAACAACAAAAAAAAAGGAAAAGGAAGAAGAAAAGGAAGAAGAAAAGAAAAAAGGAAAAAGAAGAAAAGAAAAAAGGAAAAAGAAGAAAAGAAAAAAGGAAAAAGAAAAGAAAAAAGGAAAAAGAAGAGAAAAAAGGAAAAAGAGAAAAAAGGAAAAAGAAAAGAAAAAAAGGAAAAAGAAAAGAAAAAAAGGAAAAAGAAAAGAAAAAAAGGAAAAAGAAAAGAAAAAAAAGGAAAAAGAAAAGAAAAAAAGGAAAAAGAAAAGAAAAAAAGGAAAAAGAAAAGAAAAGGAAAAAGAAGAAAAGAAAAAAGGAAAAAGAAGAAAAGAAAAAAGAAAAGAAAAAAGGAAAAAGAAGAAAAGAAAACCAGTTCTCATCAAACGGAAATGGAATCATGTAATCTTTTCTAAAGTAACAATTTTATGGTTCTATCCTTTATATATTACTAGCGAGGGGTACCCAGCGTTGCCCGGGTGTTTGGAGGTGTGTGTGGAAACTCCGGGGGGGGGGGTTAAAAAAAATAAAAGTAAGTATGAGGATCGAACCCAAACCGTTCAGTTGTAAATTAAAGTGTGAAAAAAAAAAGTGCAACGTTAACCATTGCCCCACCGCAAGATACTAACGGAAACACGTTTGAATTTATTTAATTACTTGGATTTGGCAGGTGCCCGTTTTAATGAGTTAATGAGGTCACGTTTGACTGAGGGATAGTATTTCATTTACTGCAGAACGTTTTTTTTTATTTTTATTTTCCCAAGATGTTATAGGAAAAAGACTAACCTACATGCGGCGAGCGACAAATGTTGAATATTTATCTTCCCGAAATCTAGCAAATTAAATAGGCGAGATTCGTTGTTAACTGTGAGATATTACGATTTATATGTGATATAAAAAGTTTTAAAAAGTTGTGAAGCGACCGACCGCTTCTCTGAAAAAAGCCTTTTGTAGACACACAGAAAAAGCGAACACACATACAAACATACATTTTCGCTTTTATATTTATAGATTTTTATTTTTGAGAATCCTTTGAGATGAAGCTGCATGATTATCCTCATCTCCTTAGTTGTTGTTTTTTTCTTCAACAGACCAAAGGAGTAGTTGGCCAAAACGTGGTTAGACAACAACAACAAATGGATATAGTTACAAGATTCAGCATTCCTATCCCATTGCAGTTAACCACCTGAAGAAGGCCAGAGGACAAGTTGGCCGAAACCTGGTGAAACAACAAACATGATGAGGATAACAGTCCACAAAAACTGAATATATAAAAAGTTAAGTTCTAAATTATATACAAGTCATTCCCTGTAAGTTCCCAACTTCCAAAAGATGCACCCAAAAAACGTCAGAAACGAGAAAATAACAAAAGAAAATAGTAGAGTTGCCAGAATAATCCCGAAAAATATAAATCCTAAAATTATGCTTTCCTTGATAGGCAGGTTATAAAAAATAAAAAGAAAATAAATTCTAATGTGTCGATATTTTCATCTCGGACGAAAATGTTATATTGATTTTTAGATTCCAAGTAACTAAAAAACAAATTGATCTTTAAAAGAATCGATTGAGAATTCTAGAAACCGAAATACTCGAATATTTCATAAAACATCTGCTGTTTTTTTTTTGTTTTGGTTTTGTTTTTTTTAAACATGGCCGTCGACTGAGATTGAATCAAATCCAATTAATGGGATTAAGTTTTTTTTTATAACAAATCCAATAAGTTTATATAATGAATGAATGAATGACAAATGTCTGTATTCCAAAGTTCAAGATGTTAACCATCTTAAAATTTTATTCCTTTAATTCAGTTGATATTTACAATCCTTGACAGTATCTGTTTCGTAGCACAAAATCAATCACTTAATTATTATATCAATCAGTGAATCTATTTTGCCCTTAACTCACCAGAAGAAATAGCAACAATTAATATGCATAAAAACGAGATAAAGTGAGTTTTGACATGATTAAAAATCAAAAAATGGAAGAGAAGCTTCAATTACATTTTTCGAGTAGTTATAAGCTTGGAAAGACAGGGGGTAGAATAATTCACGCCTCCCATTTTGAAATGTCTATTAAAAAGTAAATAATTTATTTACCAAAGTGTTATATATCACAAATTGAAGAGAAAAGGTCAATAAATAATATATTCAAATTTAAAACAAAAAAAGTAGTGTTTTTTTAGAAATTTACCTGTAAAGTCCGAAGTTAAAACCTTTTTTTTTAAAAAAACATGTTTGTGTTTTTTGTTTTTTTTAATGAAACCTTGGTCCTTGCTCCTTTAATTGGAAAAAAAAATTAGGGCTTCAGTTACATTTTTCGAGGAGTTATAAGCTTGGAAAGACAGGGTGGAATTATTCACTATTTTTCACAAAATTTCTGACACACCTACCAATCTACCCATGTTAAGAACGGCTTTTGGAATAGACACCCCTAACCTTGCCAGAATACCCGAAAAGCTATAAAAGTTGATGTGTCGAATGTGAACGATGAGTTGGACGTAATGTAAAAATGTACCGAATTTAAAAGGGAACGAAATTAAAATTTCTGTTCCATTTTTACAACCGTAAAGCAGAGCATTCTATGCAAATTTTACCTAACTTACTGTATTAATGCTATTTTTTAAGCAAAAAAAAACAAAAAAAAAAATATTTAGGTTTGGCTATAAATTCCTAAACTCATTTCACCCTAAATAATTTAGGTGACTGAAATAGGAATCTAATTGAATCTTTAATTTCCTGAATAGTATGCGAGAATTCATTTTCTTCAAGTTATATCGAATTCATTAATACGGACTTTAGGGGCTTTTTTCGTAATGTTACTGTAAAAATTATTTTTTATTGTTACAAATTACGATGCTTTATTTATATAAAAAAAGCAAAAATAAATTCTTGCGTTTTTTATTTACTACTGAAAACCATAACTTTAGTAAAGGTATTTTTTGTTTAAACAAAATAAAACATTTTCACTAAGAGTTAAGTAAAAATAATTAGTTAATTATATTCTGCGATCATTATTTGAAAAATACTGCAATTTTCATTAAAATTCGTTAATTTCCTGATTTTTGGTGAATTTTTAAGTAAAGGGAGGAGTTAAAATGTTTATACACTTTGAGCGTCGGCATTCATTTTGTGTGTACCTACAATTTTTCGATGAATATTTGATAGGAAAGCAACCACGTGTGGTTAATTTAAATTAAATTTCAATCACATGGTTACATTATCAATAATCATGTGATTAAACCCATTGAAAATTTACCGATATTGTAAACACATTCTGTTTACATTAAGCCTGTAGTGTTTTTTTAGTGATGCAATGTTGGCAACTGAGATTTAAAAAAACCCGCTAGATCAGGAGAAAGAAATGTCCAGAAAATCGCTAGATTTTTTAACTTTTATCGTCTGAAATTTTCAAAAATCGCTAATCCCCCCCCCCAACTCCATATTTTAACTTCCTACCATAAAAAAATTATAAATATAGTATATTAAATATATAAAATGTTCCGTGTTTTCTCACTATATGTTTCTGGAATTATATTGAAGCGGTTGGCTCCCCAGAAGGCTTACATATTTTATCTGCTAGTTTTGCTTGTTTTTTTCAGAGAGGGTATTTCTTTTTTTTTTTTGCAGGAAACAAAACATAAACTCAAACTTTTTATAATAAAAGTTAAATTGAAATATACTGCAAATTAAAACATCACAATAATAGTGCAACATATTTTGAAATTAGAAAAATAAAAAAACAAAAAAAACTTTGTTTTAACATATTAAAAGTATTTAGGTTGGTAGATAATTAAATTCTACTGTATTGGTATAAGTTAGGGTTTTTTTTTCTGTTATTTCTTGCTTTTTACGATTTTCGACTAAATACTTCTAAATAAAGCAGAGTTGCTTTAATCGATTTTATAGCGAGATTTAAGAATGGTTAGCCGAAAAAAGGTGAAAAACAAAACAAATAATCAATAAATAATTGTTACCAAAGGCTACTTAAACCAATGCTACTTTTTTTTTTACTTACATGAATGAGTTTATTTTATGCTTTAAAGTATTTTCAAGCGCTTTTCTTTATTTTTTCATCTAAAATTGCGGGTGTGTGGGTGCCAAAAATCTCCAGATTTTCTAGAATTCCCCGCTAGATTGCAAACGAAATCTCCAGATCTAGCAGGAAAACCGCTAAATTGTAACACTGGTCACGTGACAGGAAGCGGTAATAAATAATTGTCCCTAAATAAAAAAAATGGCCTATCGGTACAAAGAAAAACACCTATTTATCATAGAAAAATTAAGTATAATGTTATAATTAAAAAGAAATATATAAAAACACACATGGATATAGTAAACATATTATACCAAAACGTGGAAGCCATCCGTCCAGTGGTTTTTTAGACTATTAATTGCGAACGAACCAAGAGTTACATTTATATATATATATATATATATATATATATATATATATAAAGGAGGTTAAAATTTTGCACATTTTCACATTTATTATCATAATAAATAATAAATGTTGCAAATTCTCATTTGCAAACTTTCAACTTGCTTCTTATTAGTGTTGGGACGATTAATCAGAACCAGAATCGAGAATCAGAATTTTTTTAGGGTATCGGGATCCGAAACATTTGTACCTACTTTCCAATGCCAAAAACGATTCCATAAATTACTTTTTTATTTGATTTTATTTAAAGCAAATTCTTTCACTTCTGGAAGTAATAAAAAAATAAATATTTATTGATTTTAAACTAAAAAGTAAAATTAAAACCTAAGGATCACCCCCCCACCCCCGCCCTTCATAAGTGTGTTTTTAAGTTTGAGAAAATATTTGCACATCTAACATGCGTTTTTTTTTTTTTTTTACAGTAATTGGAAAAAAAGAACTACTTAATAGGTAAATATTTAGAGATATTTAGAGATTTTATAAAAAATCAAAATCGGTAATTGTTTTGGAATTGGCAAAAATATTAGTATCACCCATCACTACCTCTTATACCGCTGCTCTACCTCGAATATTGAGCATTTTCATCTGGTTAGAATTTTCAGTATTAAATTTATATACCGTTTTTAAGTTTGCAAACTTGAATTTCTAAATTAATCTATGTATATATAAAGTAGAAGCATTCGTGTGTGTCTGTGTGTACAACTTTCCTAGAGCCCACACCACTGGACCGATCATAACCAAACCTGACATGATGATAGTCTCCCAACTAGGAATGGGCACACCATTTTCCAAGGTAAAGGTCAAGGTCATAGCCTATGTATATATACTCTCTTACAACGCACACGGTACACTGGACTGATCATGACCAAAACATAACATGGCGCCTACCATTTTTCAAGGTTAAGGTCATATTTGGTGTGGAGCTTCATAAATTCCCCCACCATGGGGTGGTGAACCCCCCAACTTGGTGTGCACCGTCCCTAGGTGAAGAAGTTTATGAAGAGTCGCACTAAATATGATCTTAACCTTTGTCCTTGAGAAATTGAGTACATCTGCTAATATATGTAAGATTGTTTGAATTTTTTATTTATTTTTTTATTAACGATTAATTTCTTTATTTCGTTCCCTGAACGTTTTTTTTTTTATTGTAAGAAAGGAGTTATTTGCCCTTTTGTTTATATTTTTCTTTGCCCAAATCTTAGGACGTTTTTACTTTTTATTTAAATATTAATTATTAAGGAGAGAAATAAAGAAATTAATCGCTAATAAAAATTTTTTTTTTTTTTTTTAATTCAAACAATCTTAGATTTATAAACGATTAAAATCATGCATAAAATTGACTAATGTCCAGTAGTCCTGTGGTAACACGTCAGACTACTTATCGAGCCATTATAGGTTCGATCCTTAGCATTGCCCGGTTGTAAAATACCCTTAAATATGTTTTAATTTATGCAGATTTCATATTTATTATTATTATTATAGAGCCAATTCTCTATTGATTATTAGGTACTTGTACAGTTTAAGACATTAAAAAAAAATATATAAAAAAAAAAAAAAGAAGTTATATTGTATGTAACTTTTCTCAGGAAAAGAAATTTCGCTTAACTTGACCAAGTACAATTATTTTTTTTACAACAGTAAGATAATTTTTTATGACAGCAAGCTGAAGGTAGCCATGTTTCGATTTTTAGACCATGAGGAAGGAAGAAAAGCTATTATTTAATAAGGTGGAAGGGTTGTTGGCGCTTTAGACAGAGTTATCTCCCCATTGCCCACTTCCTTATGGTCTAAAAATTCAAACATGGCTACCTTCAGCTTACTGTCATAAAAAATATATTTTTCTGCAGAACTTCATTCCCTAACGGGTACGTACAAGAAAACTTTTTTTCAATATTTTCATTTTTTAATGTCTTGATAAAACTGTACAAGTAACGATTATTATATTGTACCCAATATATAATAGTGATTTTAAAAGTTTTAAAAAGAAATTTGACTTGGGCGCCATCAGCTAGAATTGAAACCAAAACATTTAGCTTTCAGATAAGTATTATATGTAAATACTTATGTATTAGTTACGACATTGAATCCAGCGATTATTTATGGTAAAATCGTGCAGGAATAAATTATAAGATGGTCAACATAATAAATTTTGGAATATAACTTTGTCATTTATTCTCTATATTGCTCTGTAATTACATTGAGCTTTTTAAATAAGGATTGATATATATTATAAGAATATATATATATATATAAAGCAAGCAAGGATGCCAAGACGATCCACAGAGTTTTATAATTATTAAGATATATATAGTAGTGATTTCAAAAGTAAGGTAAAGGTATGACTTTGGTGCCATTAGCTGGAATCGAAACCAAAACCAAAATTTATGAAGAACTCTTGGTAAAATTATTTATTACAAGATGCAAGCAAGTACGCCCGGATGGTCCACAGAGTTTTATAATTATATCGATATATAATCATCCACAGCCTGTTTCACTGTATCACAGCTCTTCAGTGTGGCTCAACCAGCATCTATCCCAAGTCCGAGACCGAACCAACAACCATCGAATCGATAGTCAGTAGCTCTAACCAACAAACCTCAGAACCGGCGTTGTCGGCAATGATATCTAACAATGTTTTAGACAAACACTGACTGGTACTCTCACAACGCTCTGTTTGTTTTTATTTCTAAAGAGCTTTGCGTTAAGCTAAAGTAGTAAGCGATGCCATTACCAAGAGTGTTCAATCCAAGAATGGGAGCTTATAAATAATACATCCATACACAGACTGTTTCGTTGTATCACTGCTCTTCAGTGTGGATAGACTGGCACCTATTCCAAGATCAAACAACCATTAAGTTAATAGTAGCTTTAATCAACTGAACATGGACTAATATATATATATATATATATATATATATGCTAAAATAATATCCGAATTATAGAATGAAAAGCACATCTTACTACGCCTAGGTTGGAAATAGGTCAGCTTACTTAGATATCTACTCTCCCCATGAAAAGCACACACAAAGGGAGGGCTGAATCTAAGGTCAACTGTATCTTTGTCCTGTAAGTGCCTGCCCATTGGCTGATTAGGATGTGTGCGATGGAAACTAGGAAGCTGATTGGCTAACTAAAAATTCAATAACGGGTGTGTATATAAAAATGCGAGGTAACCACAACTCTTTGCATAAGCCTGACGAATTCTCACGAAAATGAAACGCGGAATATTCTGTGTAGCTTAATTGCCATATATATTTTTATAACTTTATATATATATATATATATATATATATATATATATATATATATATATATATATATACTAGCAAACGTACCAGCTGTTGACTGGGTTCAAAAACAGCCTACAGAAAATGGACTCTGATTTATGAAAGTATGATAGGTTATGAAAATGAAGGGTTGTAAAGAGATAGCTTCGAATTTGGGGGTATCAAAACCAAAGCAAAATATGATGAAAGCAAAAATAAAATAGATAAACCCCATAATTTATTATACCATACCTGTTCACACTGAAACACTTACCACAATATTCTGTGGATCTATATAAAAAAAAAAACCTTGTTAAACTTTGTGACATATTTCCATTCTATGGAGGTCAGGCACGAACGAACACCTCATAATTTTATTATACCATATTTCTTCAAACTGAAACAAAATTATCAAAGTATACTTACGCAGATAC
This sequence comes from Euprymna scolopes, assembly GCF_053919585.1. Taxonomy (NCBI): domain Eukaryota; kingdom Metazoa; phylum Mollusca; class Cephalopoda; order Sepiida; family Sepiolidae; genus Euprymna; species Euprymna scolopes. The sequence goes on along the minus strand of NC_136492.1, from coordinate 23,261,131 downwards.
ATATAAAAAGTCTTTATTAAAGTTTGTGCCTATTTCCATTCTATGGAGGCCAGGCGCGAATGCAGACCCCACAATTTTATTATACCATCCCTATTTAAGTTAAAGCATACTTATCAAAGTATTCTTATGTACATCTATATCAAAAACACTTGTGAACGTTTTTTTTTATTTTTTTATTTTTTATTTTAATACTTTGTGGACCAGGCACGAACGCAGACCCCACAATTTAAATGAACCACCGTTCTGCCCGATCAAACATACCCATTCCTGTGTCTCGATACATTTTCTATCATTATATGTGATCAGTTTTTTAAAATAGTCAACCATGTAGGAGCCTATTCGTGACCAGACACACACAGACACACGCGCACACACACACATTCAGTTTTATATTATAGATATATAAAGAACTGTGTGTGTGTGTGTGTGTGTGTGTGATAGAGAGTTCCTTACAGACTCAGAAATGGCTGGGCTGATTTTTTCACACTAAGGTACTTGATGCATCTGAGTGTTCTTACGTAGGTTTTGTATCAGAATGTGTCTGGTAAGTATCAAAAATCGATAACTGAAAAAAAAACATGATTTAAAGAAGGAAGACCTATAAAAATCAACTGTAGATTCCTTTATAAGGCAGGGGAACGTTTGAAATGAATGTTTCTTTTTAGAGCACAACTGAAGCATGATACGTGACATTCGTTTAACTTTAATTCAAGTGATTATGCAAAAACAGTTTCATAAAATCAACAGTGGGTTCTTCAATAAGACAGGATTACATTTGAAATTAATGTTTCTGTTTTGAGCACAATTAAACCACGATACTTGACTTTTGCATTTTAAACTTTAAGCCATTATTTACAGATAATTTTATAAAATCAACAGTAGATTCTCTACAGTGTAATGTAGACTACAATGTATTATGGACTTAGTCGCTACGAGTGGCATGTGAAGCTTCCTACCAGTATACTGTGGTGGAGGGGGGGTCCCTGGGTGGGTGGGGGGTCCCTAACTAGAAGAGGCAATGAATTGATTGGATTTAAAAATAAAAAAAAAATTTTTTTAAAATGGACGATTTCACTGATTTCCATGATAAGTATGGGAAGGGGGAAATTTTTGGATCTTCATTCAATCCCAGTCAACATCGGGTCTCTCTTTATTTATATTAGTTTATAATCATGTATTCTATTACTTATAAATAGCGGGATCTGTGGAAATTCCACAGGGGACTAATTCATATGTAATATATTGATGTTGGCATTTTGTAGATGTTCAGCGCAAATAGAGATGCTCTGATATTATTGTAGCTCTTTTGTTAAAACTGAAAAAGTATTTAACCTAGCAGAGACGCCCGGCGTAGCCCGGTCGTAAAGTACACTTAAATATATTATATTCTTGCAGATTTTGTATATATTATTATAGAGTTAATGTTCTATCGATTTTTATATATTATAAAGTTGCGATTTCAAAAATAAATAAAAAATATATCCATATGACTTTGGTTCATCAGCTTGAATCAAAACCAAATCCCAAACATATTATATATATATATATATATATATATATATATATATATATAATTTTAGTTCCTTCAGCTATAATCATAACTGAAGCTTATGAAGAATTCTTGATAAAATAATTTATAAAAAACAGATTACTAAGGTGCCATCAGCTGAAACCGAAACCAAGACTTACAAAGAATTCTTGATAAAATTATTTAAAAAAAAAAAAACATAGATTACTAGAGTGCCATTAGTTATAATTGAATTCAAAACTAAAACTTATGAGGAATTCTTGGTAAAATTATTTATAAAAAAAATTAAATGACTTGAGTGCTAACCAAATCTTAAGAATTTTAGGTAAAATTATTTAGTACAAGAAATGGAAGTACATAACAATTAAACGACCCGGATGTAAGTGTGACACAGAAAACAACACACATACTATCGTATTAATATGTAGATTATTTATATTAGTTTTTTTTTTATGTATTTATATTCTAATTATATATATATATATATATATATATATATATATATATATAAACACTTTTTAACAAGTTCATTATAAAAGTAGCCGTACATATACCGGGTTCATAACATACACAACAAAAACTCGTCTGGCTACAATCACTGAAAATAATTTTCCTTTCTTCTTCTCTGTACCTAAAATTAGAAGTTCCATGAACAATGTTTCTTTCCAAGAACTACTCATGTGTGAAACGAAATACTACAAGGCTGCTTTTCAGTTAACCATGGCATTTTCAAGAGCAATGTAAACAAATTCTTGTTGAGCCATCCCATTTAATAATCAATAGGGACAACGGATGTATCTTTCATCTCCCAAAGAACTGGTGAAGGAATCGACATAAGTTAGCATTCCACCGAAATTCTGAGAGGATGGAAAGAGTGAGGAGGGATATCATCATCCAGATTAAATGATAAACGGCTGGTGCAATAATGCAAAATAGGTTGTAATTGCATAGAGTATAGGAAATGTGGGAAAAACTTGTTTTTGTTCAGAATCCACGAAACAGCGTATGTTTCTACCAGTGAGCAATCACGGTTTTTGATTTATGAGAGAATTGCTATTGAATAAAATATAATTGCATGATTGATGAGCTTCTGGATTGAGTGAAAAAATGTGGACTGAGAGAGGGAAAGAGGTAGAGAGAGAAAGGGAGGAAGGGACAGAGAGAGAGAGAGCAAAAAAAGAAGAAGGGAGAGAGAAAGAAAAGGAGGAAGGCAGAGAACGAGAGATAAAAAGGAGAAAGAGAGAGAAACAGTAACGGGAGAGAGAGAAAGAAAGAGAGAGAGAGAGAAACAGTAAGGGAGAGAGAGAGAAAAAAAGAGTAAAGGAGAGAGAGAGAGAGAGAGAGAGAGAGAGAGAGAGAGAGAGAGAGAGAGAAAAAAAGAGTAAGCATATGTTTCTACCAGTGAGCAATCACTGTTTTTGATTTATGAGAGAATTGCTTTTGAATAAAATATAATTGCATGGTTGATGAGCATCTGGATTGAGTGAAAAAATGTGGACTGAGAGGGGAAAAGAGGTAGAGAGAGAAAGGAAGGAAGGGACAGAGAGAGAGAGAAAGGAAGGAATGGGCACAGAGAGAGAAAGGAAGTAAGGGGCAGAGAGAGAGAAAGGAAGTAAGGGGCAGAGAGAGAGAGAGAAAGGAAGGAAGGGACAGAGAGAGGGAGAGCAAAAAAGAGGAAGGGAGAGAGAAAGAAAGAGAGATAAAAAGGAGGAAGGAGAGAGAGAGATAAAAAGGAGGAAGGAGAGAGAGAGAGAGATAAAAAGGAGGAAGGAGAGAGAGAGAGAGATAAAAAGGAGGAAGGAGAGAGAGAGAGATAAAAAGGAGGAAGGAGAGAGAGAGAGATAAAAAGGAGGAAGGAGAGAGAGAGAGAGATAAAAAGGAGGAAGGAGAGAGAGAGAGAAAGAGAGATAAAAGGAAGAAGGAGAGAGAGAGAAAGAGAGATAAAAGGAAGAAGGAGAGAGAGAGAAAGAGAGAGAGAGAGAAACAGTAAGGGAGAGAGAGAAACGGTAAGGGAGAGAGAGAAACGGTAAGGGAGAGAGAGAAACGGTAAGGGAGAGAGAGAAACGGTAAGGGAGAGAGAGAAAGAGAGAGAGAAACAGTAAGGGAGAGAGAGAAAGAGAGAGAGAAACAGTAAGCGAGAGAGAGAGAGGAAAACAGTGAGAGAGAGAGAGGAAAACAGTGAGAGAGAGAGAGGAAAACAGTGAGAGAGAGAGAGAGAGGGGGGAAAACAGTAAGGAAGAGAGAAAGGGAAAAAAGAGTAAGGGAGAGAGAAAAAAAAGAGTAAGGGAGAGAGAGAGAGAGAGAAAAAAGAGTAAGCGAGAGAGAGAGAGAGAGTAAGCGAGAGAGCGAGAGAGAGAGAGAAAAAGAGTGAGAGAAAGAGAAAAAAAAAGAGTAAGCGAGAGAGAGAGAAAAAAGAGTAAGCGAGAGAGAGAGAAAAAAGAGTAAGCGAGAGAGAGAGAAAAAGAGTAAGCGAGAGAGAGAGAGAGAAAAAGAGTAAGCGAGAGAGAGAGAGAGAAAAAGAGTAAGCGAGAGAGAGAGAAAAAAGAGTAAGCGAGAGAGAGAGAAAAAAGAGTAAGCGAGAGAGAGAGAAAAAAGAGTAAGCGAGAGAGAGAGAAAAAAGAGTAAGCGAGAGAGAGAGAGAAAAAAGAGTAAGCGAGAGAGAGAGAGAGAAAAAGAGTAAGCGAGAGAGAGAGAGAGAAAAAGAGTAAGCGAGAGAGAGAGAGAGAAAAAAGAGTAAGCGAGAGAGAGAGAGAGAAAAAAGAGTAAGCGAGAGAGAGAGAGAGAAAAAAGAGTAAGCGAGAGAGAGAGAGAGAAAAAGAGTAAGCGAGAGAGAGAGAGAGAAAAAGAGTAAGCGAGAGAGAGAGAGAGAAAAAGAGTAAGCGAGAGAGAGAGAGAGAAAAAGAGTAAGCGAGAGAGAGAGAGAGAAAAAGAGTAAGCGAGAGAGAGAGAGAGAAAAAAGAGTAAGCGAGAGAGAGAGAAAAAAGAGTAAGCGAGAGAGAGAGAAAAAAGAGTAAGCGAGAGAGAGAGAAAAAAGAGTAAGCGAGAGAGAGAGAAAAAAGAGTAAGCGAGAGAGAGAGAAAAAAGAGTAAGCGAGAGAGAGAGAAAAAAGAGTAAGCGAGAGAGAGAGAAAAAAGAGTAAGCGAGAGAGAGAGAGAGAGAGAAAAAGAGTAAGCGAGAGAGAGAGAGAGAGAGAAAAAGAGTAAGCGAGAGAGAGAGAGAAAAAGAGTAAGCGAGAGAGAGAGAGAAAAAGAGTAAGCGAGAGAGACAGAGAAAAAGAGTAAGCGAGAGAGAGAGAGAAAAAGAGTAAGCGAGAGAGAGAGAGAAAAAGAGTAAGCGAGAGAGAGAGAGAAAAAGAGTAAGCGAGAGAGAGAGAGAAAAAGAGTAAGCGAGAGAGAGAGAGAGAAAAAGAGTAAGCGAGAGAGAGAGAGAAAAAGAGTAAGCGAGAGAGAGAGAGAAAAAGAGTAAGCGAGAGAGAGAGAGAAAAAGAGTAAGCGAGAGAGAGAGAGAAAAAGAGTAAGCGAGAGAGAGAGAGAAAAAGAGTAAGCGAGAGAGAGAGAGAAAAAGAGTAAGCGAGAGAGAGAGAGAAAAAGAGTAAGCGAGAGAAAGAGAGAAAAAGAGTAAGCGAGAGAGAGAGAGAAAAAGAGTAAGCGAGAGAGAGAGAGAAAAAGAGTAAGCGAGAGAGAGAGAGAAAAAGAGTAAGCCAGAGAGAGAGAGAAAAAGAGTAAGCGAGAGAGAGAGAGAAAAAGAGTAAGCGAGAGAGAGAGAGAGAAAAAAAAGAGTAAGCGAGAGAGAGAGAGAGAGAGAGAAAAAAGAGTAAGCGAGAGAGAGAGAGAGAGAAAAAAGAGTAAGCGAGAGAGAGAGAGAGAAAAAAGAGTAAGCGAGAGAGAGAGAGAGAAAAAAGAGTAAGCGAGAGAGAGAGAGAGAAAAAAGAGTAAGCGAGAGAGAGAGAGAAAAAAGAGTAAGGGAGAGACAGAGAGAGAAAAAAGAGTAAGCGAGAGACAGAGAGAGAAAAAAGAGTAAGCGAGAGACAGAGAGAGAAAAAAGAGTAAGCGAGAGACAGAAAGAGAAAAGAGAGAGAGAGAGAGAGAGAAAAGATAAGCGAGAGAGAGAGAGAAAAAAGAGTAAGCGAGAGAGAGAGAGAGAAAAAAAGAGTAAGGGAGAGAGAGAGAGAGAAAAAAAGAGTAAGGGAGAGAGAGAGAGAGAAAAAAAGAGTAAGGGAGAGAGAGAGAGAGAAAAAAAAGAGTAAGGAAGAGAGAGAGAGAGAAAAAAAGAGTAAGGGAGAGAGAGAGAGAGAAAAAAAGAGTAAGGGAGAGAGAGAGAGAGAGAGAGAAAAAAAGAGTAAGGGAGAGAGAGAGAGAGAAAAAAAGAGTAAGGGAGAGAGAGAGAGAAAAAAAGAGTAAGGGAGAGAGAGAGAGAGCAAAAAAGAGTAAGGGAGAGAGAGAGAGAGAAAAAAAAGAGTAAGGGAGAGAGAGAGAGAGAAAAAAAAGAGTAAGGGAGAGAGAGAGAGAGAAAAAAAAGAGTAAGGGAGAGAGAGAAAAAAAAGAGTAAGGGAGAGAGAGAAAAAAAAGAGTAAGGGGGAGAGAGAAAAAAAAGAGTAAGGGAGAGAGAGAAAAAAAAGAGTAAGGGAGAGAGAGAAAAAAAAGAGTAAGGGAGAGAGAGAAAAAAAAGAGTAAGGGAGAGAGAGAAAAAAAGAGTAAGGGAGAGAGAGAGAGAGAAAAAAAAGAGTAAGGGAGAGAGAGAAAAAAAAGAGTAAGGGAGAGAGAGAAAAAAAAGAGTAAGGGAGAGAGAGAAAAAAAAGAGTAAGGGAGAGAGAGAAAAAAAAGAGTAAGGGAGAGAGAGAAAAAAAGAGTAAGGGAGAGAGAGAAAAAAAGAGTAAGGGAGAGAGAGAAAAAAAGAGTAAGGGAGAGAGAGAGAGAAAAAAAAGAGTAAGGGAGAGAGAGAAAAAAAGAGTAAGGGAGAGAGAGAAAAAAAGAGTAAGGGAGAGAGAGAAAAAAAGAGTAAGGGAGAGAGAGAAAAAAAGAGTAAGGGAGAGAGAGAAAAAAAGAGTAAGGGAGAGAGAAAAAAGAGTAAGGGAGAGAGAAAAAAGAGTAAGGGAGAGAGAGAAAAAAAGAGTAAGGGAGAGAGAGAAAAAAAAGAGTAAGGGAGAGAGAGAAAAAAAAGAGTAAGGGAGAGAGAGAAAAAAAAGAGTAAGGGAGAGAGAGTAAAAAAGAGTAAGGGAGAGAGAGTAAAAAAGAGTGAGGGAGAGAGAGAGAAAAAAAAGAGTAAGGGAGAGAGAGAAAAAAAAGAGTAAGGGAGAGAGAGAAAAAAAGAGTAAGGGAGAGAGAGAAAAAAAAGAGTAAGGGAGAGAGAGAAAAAAAGAGTAAGGGAGAGAGAGAAAAAAAAGAGTAAGGGAGAGAGAGAAAAAAAAGAGTAAGGGAGAGAGAGAAAAAAAAGAGTAAGGGAGAGAGAGAAAAAAAAGAGTAAGGGAGAGAGAGAAAAAAAAGAGTAAGGGAGAGAGACAAAAAAAAGAGTAAGGGAGAGAGACAAAAAAAAGAGTAAGGGAGAGAGACAAAAAAAAGAGTAAGGGAGAGAGACAAAAAAAAGAGTAAGGGAGAGAGAGAAAAAAAAGAGTAAGGGAGAGAGAGAAAAAAAAGAGTAAGGGAGAGAGAGAAAAAAAGAGTAAGGGAGAGAGAGAAAAAAAGAGTAAGGGAGAGAGAGAAAAAAAGAGTAAGGGAGAGAGAGAAAAAAAAGAGTAAGGGAGAGAGAGAAAAAAAAGAGTAAGGGAGAGAGAGAGAGAGAAAAAAAGGGAGAGAGAGAAAAAAAGGGAGAGAGAGAGAGAGAGAAAAAGGGAGAGAGAGAGAGATAGAGAAAAAAAGGGAGAGAGAGGGAAAAACAGTATGGGAGAGAGAGAGAGAGAGTGAGAGAAAAAAAGGAGTACGGGAGAGAGAGAGAAAAAGGAGTACGGGGGAGAGAGAGAGGGAGAGAGAGAAAGAGTACGGGGGGGGGGGAAAGAAAGAGTACGGGGGGAGAGAAAGAGTACGGGGGGAGAGAGAGAGAAAAAGAGTATGGGGGAGAGAGAGAGAGAAAAAAAAAGAGTACGGGGGGAGAGAGAGAGAAAAAGTACGGGGGGAGAGAGAGAGAGAAAAAGAGTACGGGGGGAGAGAGAGAGAGAAAAAGAGTACGGGGAGAGAGAGAGAGAGAGAGAGAGAGAGAGAGAGAGAAAAAGGGTACGGGGGGGAGAGAGAGAGAGAGAAAAAGAGTACAGGGCGGAGAGAGAGAGAAAAAGAGTACGGGGGGAGAGAGAGAGAAAAAGAGTACGGGGGGAGAGAGAGAGAAAAAGAGTACGGGGGGGAAAGAGTACGGGGGGGAGAGAAAAAGAGTACGGGGGAGAGAGAGAGAGAGAGAGAGAAAAGAGTACGGGGGAGAGAGAGAGAGAGAAAGAGTATGGGGGAGAGAGAGAGAGAGAAAGAGTACGGGGGAGAGAGAGAGAGAGAAAGAGTACGGGGGAGAGAGAGAGAGAAAAAAAAAGAGTACGGTGGAGAGAGAGAGAGAGAGAGAGAATAAAGAGTACGGGGGAGAGAGAGAGAAAAAAAAGAGTATGGTGGAGAGAGAGAGAGAGAGAGAGAGAGAGAGAGAGAGAGAAAAAAGAGTACGGGGGAGAGAGAGAGAGAGAAAGAGAAAAAAAGAGTACGGGGAGAGAGAGAGAAAAAAAAGAGTACGGGAGAGAGAGAGAGAGAGAGAGAGAGAGAAAAGAGTACGGGGGGGAGAGAGAGAGAGAGAAAGAGTATGGGGGAGAGAGAGAGAGAAAAAGAGTACGGGGGAGAGAGAGAGAGAAAAAGAGTACGGGGGAGAGAGAGAGAGAAAAAGAGTACGGGGGAGAGAGAGAGAGAAAAAGAGTACGGGGGAGAGAGAGAGAGAAAAAAAAAGAGTACAGTGGAGAGAGAGAGAGAGAGAGAGAGAGAGAGAGAGAAAAAAAAGAGTACGGGGGAGAGAGAGAGAGAAAGAGAAAAAAAGAGTACGGGGGAGAGAGAGAGAGAGAGAAAAAAAAGAGTACGGGGGAGAGAGAGAGAAAGAGAAAAAAAGAGTACGGGGGAGAGAGAGAGAAAGAGAAAAAAAGAGTACGGGGGAGAGAGAGAGAAAAAAAAGAGTACGGGGGAGAGAGAGAGAAAAAAAAGAGTACGGGGGAGAGAGAGAGAAAAAAAGAGTACGGGGGAGAGAGAGAGAGAGAGAGAGAGAGAGAGAGAGAGAGAGAGAGAGAGAGAGAAAACAGTACGGGGGAGAGAGAGAGAGAAAAAGAGTACGGGGGAGATAAAGAGAGAGAGAAAAAAAGAGTACGGGGGAGAGAGAGAGAGAAAAAAAAAAAAAGAGTACGGGGGAAAGAGAGAGAGAGAAAAAGAGTTCGGGGGAGAGAGAGGGAGAAAAAAAGAGTACGGGGGAGAGAGAGAGAGAAAAAAAAAGTACGGGGGAGAGAGAGAGAGAGAGAGAAAAAAAAAGTACGGGGGAGAGAGAGAGAGAGAAAAAAGTATGGGGGAGAGAGAGAGAGAAAAAAAAGTATGGGGGAGAGAGAGAGAGAAAAAAAAAGTATGGGGGAGAGACAGAGAGAAAAAAAAAGTATGGGGGAGAGAGAGAGAGAGAGAGAAAAAAGAGTACGGGGGAGAGAGAGAGAGAGAAAGAAAAGAGTACGGGGGAGAGAGAGAGAGAGAGAAAGAAAAGAGTACGGGGGTGAGAGAGAGAGAAAAAGCGTACGGGGGGGGAGAAAGAAAAAGGATGAAGGGAGAGAGAGAGAAAAGGAGGAAGCGTGAGAGAGAAAAGGAGGAAGGGTGAGAGGGAGAAAGAAATGGTGGGAGGGAGAGAAAGAGAGGATGGAAGGGAGAGAAAGAGAGGATTGAAGAGAGAGAAAGAGAGGATTGAAGAGAGAGAGGGAGACAGAAAGAGATATCGAATCAATAAATTAAATTATTTCATATTAGCACAGACATATGGATGCAAAAAAATAAAATAAAAATAAAACGCGGAATAAAAACCAAAAAACATGTAAACAAAAAGTTAGGCACAAAAATATCTTGGCAGATTTCTCCAAGCAGAATTACCAAATTAGACATGTTTAGTGAAATAGAGCTGCTGCTGCTGATGATGATGATGATCCTTTGCTAAAGTAATCGACCTGCAAATAAAATTCTAATTTACTTGCCTATAAATGTGAACTTTTGTTGAAATTTTTTACCTGTCCCTGCCATTTTATTGACGATATCGGTATCAATTTTTACTTTTAAATTTGTAAAATTCTGTTGGTTAGCAATTGTTAAGAGTAATCTCCCTTGGACCATATCCTGATTTATACTTAGCAAAGAAACGATGCATTTTTCTGTTTTCGAAATTAGAAATGTCTAATTCCATTCCATACGTGGAGAATATAGTAACAAGATTCATGCTTTTTTTCTGGTTTTGACGCCAAACCATTAGATGCGGTCTGATTGGCTCAACCTTTCTGCATGGCGTTTTCTGGCAGCAACCACAGACTTCAGGACATCATCAACTAAATTTAAATTGCATATATATATATATATGAGCAAACAGTTAATGAAATTATGTTAAAAAACATTTTGAAATGAGTTAAAAACATATTTAATCTGAAAAGGAAACACTAGATAAATGGATAGTCCTTAATCCGCAGAGTTTCGAAGAAATACTCTCCTTCTCATCAGAGGTAGGAATTAGCAAAATGCAGGATCGGATTTTGCATGCATCTTGGATCATTTCGGTAAATTCAATTGTAATTTTCATTTTATATATATATATATATATATATATATATATATATATATATATATATTGTGAGAAAATTCTACACATAGGTTTTGCCTCTGACAGAATGAAAGAAAACTACAACAGGTTCGCCTTTTAAGCTTCAACGTAAATTTTATTAAAACAAAAAGATGCTTCATCTTCAGCTATCTGCCGTAATGGGCTGGTAACATTCCCAAAGGGTTAATAGTTCATCTTCGATAAAAACTGGGTTCAAAATCCGCCGTTGAAGAACGATGCACAGGTTGAAGAGTTGTGTGATATATTCCAAGGTGGTTACTGCAAGTCGGGTAGCCTCGTGGAGTCCATTGTAGATAAGATGTCCAAATGGCGGACAAGTAACAGGTCAAACTGTAAACCTTAATTTCGTCTCTGACAAACATTATATTGTAATGATGAAAATCAATTGATTCACAGAGCACAATAGCGTGCAAAAATATAATAATTCGCCCAACATAAAGGCATTGGTGTTTGCAAATGATAACATTTCGCCCCACATTAAGGCATTAAAACGTCTCAAAGAGACAAAGTAATTTTGAGGCTACAAGAATTGGTGACATCTTTTCAACCAGTGTCTGTCTCGAATCTGATGATCTGAAAGTATAAATTTGGTACCAAGTACATCCTCAGCAGTTAATAAATAACAAGCAATCTGAATAATTCAAACCTGCTTACTTCCGCAAAAGTTCTTACAATATATACGTATAGATATATATATGATTAAAGAGTGCTCAATGCAGGATAGAATTGATATACAGTCTGTTTATTATACAAACATTATTGGTTACATATGTGCATACATGTTCAGTGGAATCCCAATTCAGGGACAACACTTCATAAGACCAGAAAAGAGAATCGGTTTTGAAGCAGATGTCAAGATTACATTGGTTTTTATAAGATATTTGGGTGTGGTCTACTTTCCAGAGAAAATTAGGGTGTATACTTTGCGAATGTCAGCAGTAAGATTTTTTATTTTTATTTTTTTTTTTAGGTATGGTGAAAGGAAGGGGGTAGGTGTGTATGGGGGGGGGGTCCGTTTCCTGTGTTTAAACTATTATTAGTAGGTATGTGTTTGGTGATTCTTTTTGCTTGGCAGCTATTTATTAACCTTGATTTAAAATTTCCCATATCTTAGGTTGTTTTTATGGTTGTATATCCTTTACTGGCAGCGACTTTAATTTCCTTTTGACAAGAGTTATTTTTATTTATTTATTTATTATTTATGCATTTTTTTTTTATCTCTAGCTTTTTTATTAGTTCATTTGTTTTTAGTTTTCAGAGTAGGGGTGAGAAATGCATATGAAACCGCATTATAGAAAAATGTAGTGTTGCTGTGATGACAACCATATCCAAGGTCCTCGGGGGGGGGGGGCCAAAATCAACAGAGATCAGACCATTCTTGTAATGATCTGACCCCTGTTGATTGCAGTGTAATGTTGTTCTTGTGCAGTTCTAGGAGGTCTATGCTCCTAGACTTTTCCTTCTTTCTTTGAGAAAGGGTTAGTTTATTGCTTATCGTCTGAGGCATCATTACCAGCTAGGTACTAACTTTTCAATCCCATTTTCCGACTCTGGTGTCAGTTGTTGCAGTGGGTTGGTTGGTTAGTTGGTTGGTTTTGTTTTACGGCATATCAACCCTTTTCGGGTTATTTAATGCCGAATCCAAAGATTTTGAAGAAAAATTTTTTTAATAGAATATATTTGTTGTTTTCACGTCGGTTTCTATTTAACCCATAGTTGGGACCCTAACAGGTACTACCACTCCGGGTCAGAGTGGACCTGGGAGCAATGCCAATTAAAGGGTGGCTCCACACTCCCCAAAGCCCACAAGCTGGGGCCTCACCACTGGATATAGTTTAAGGTCATATCCAGGGACTTTTACCCTCTGCAGGGGGGCAGTCGGTGTATTCTAATGCCCCACCGACAGGGCCTGTTGCAGTGGGAGAGAACTAAATACTTCCAGGATTAAATATTCAGACCGTACGATGAAAATATTTTCTACCTGCCTCATTGCATGGCTTGTTGCACTTTGCTATTTTTGATAAATAAATCAGATTTGATTTGATGATAAATATTTATTGACATTGATTTTGAAGACCATGTTTTAGCCTGCAGGAATGCAGTACCATGATAATGCATTTAAATATATAGAAAAAAAAAGGTTTTAATATGAATATCAATACACAAAAAAACACACACACACTCATAGGAGTGTGTGTGTATATATATATATATATATAGCCTTTAAGATTTGAAAAAAAAAAAATCACTCGACCGCCGGTCAAGTGTGAGGGAAAATTTACTCGCCCCAAAATATTTTTACTCGTCCAACTTTATGTCTTTCTTTCAGTCAATAATAGTAAATAATTTTACAATTCAATTATATTTTTCTTCTTTATTCTTAATAAAAATATCAACAAACTATTCTTCCGATACCCAAATTATGTTGTAAAATTTCATACAAAAATTAAAATATCTAGCCTAAACCGTGGGTGTTGAAAAAAAAAGTATTACAAAATCTCCAGGTATTCACAATTGTGGACTGAAATCTCCTGGTACGAGATCTCCGTGGCCCGAAATCTCCGATATTCAAAAAAAAAATACCATTTAGCTGAAATTAACTAGATTTCTTAGAAAATCGGCATGGTTTAATATCTTAAAAATTTAAACGGTCAATTTTTCTTTGTAATTTATGGAAAAAAAAACTTTGATATAGAACAGAAATTGGTCTCTTTTGTTTCTATTAAAACAGAGAATTCACCTCGGAACAACATTCTAAAATTTAGAATATTATTTTTAAAATTGGGTATCGATGATTTTTTTGAAAGTTGCGCAAAAAAGAGCATGCAAATATCTTAATTTATATAATTGAGAAAAATATGATTACTTACTTGTTGTATAATTTAATTTTCGGTACGTGCTTGATGGAACAATGCGTTTTTTTTCCTCTTTCAAATATTCGTCTTTACTTTTGTACGTATGAAGTGTATGTAGTTGTAGCGTCGAAGAATTTTTTTCCAAATGAATTTCAAAATCAGAGAGCTAAATGAAGGCGACATTTTGACTACATGCCATATCTGTAAATTTGACCTCTTGTTGACCTTTAGCATGACCACTCTTTTTTCAATACAATATTCCAACAGTCTCACAGCTAGAGATGAAAGAATTCACAAATGATGAGAAAAATGTCATTGTAAGTTACCGCATATTTAAGGGTCGTAAAATAAATGAGTTTTTCCCCGTTTCTTTATTTAAAGAAATTTTATCGACTGGCGGGCGAGTGATTTACTTTTAGTGGCCCCAAGAAATTTTCAATCGACTGTGGTGACCGGTCATGTAAAGTCTCAAAGGCTATATATATATATATATATATATATATATATATATATATATATATATGCAAAATGGTTTAGAGATTTCAACAATAGAAAAAAATGTATATTTAAATGAGTGGAGTCACCAACAATTGTTATGTTTTTTTATATACTTGTTTTATTATTTGATATTTTCATTTTTCAAATTATTGAAATATTTTTTTTAAATAATTATAACACGTTCCAGACGATCTGATTACGTTTTTTTTTAAAAACATCCTCTTCAGAAATTTTGTGGAAAGACATGATTTGGAAAAGCCATTTTGGGAATAAGTGCTTTTCCCAAAAATGGTAATGGAAGGTGTCTTTAAATTTTTCAAACTTAAGTGTGCTTTTATCCTTGGTTTTGCTGGGGTCATTAAGTGGGAATTGAGATCCTGGGTGTGTAGACGTTTTTTTTTATTTTCCATTTTTTTTTTTTTTTTTTTTTCTCATTTCTTCATTTTTATACGCACCCCCACAACTCCATACAAGCAAGAGGAAAAATAAAGAAAGAAAAATGGAAAACAAACAACATCTACACACCCACAACCTCAATTTCCACTCAATGTCTGGCATATCATGTTCTTTCTCTTATTACTGAAGCACTGAGCAACCTACCATACAGACAACTAATGGTTAGGTGTGCTTTTCAGTTTAAGTTGAACACTGCCCGGAGCATTTTCCTGTAAGTTTCGATCTAATTTACTCTCAAGTTTTTTTACTGAGTTCATGCTGTTGTCCTTGCTCATCATCCAGACTCTCAGCACGATGAGCAAAAGACAATAATCAATATCACTGATGATGATAAGAGTATTCTACTTGATGACTTGAATGCGAAATTTGGAAATGTTTAGGTTCACATAAATTGGGAAATGCAAACAGGAACGGCCTTCAGCTTTTTCAAGGAGCACGATCTCGTGATTGTAAACACATGGTTTCGTCAGAAAAATAAATACAAAAGGTACATGGCAACGCCCACGTTCTAGACACTGACATATGATAGATTATGTTATTGTTTGCCGACGTGATCTACAAGATCTGCACTATGTTCGAGCTATGAGAGCTACTGAATTTTGGACAAATTGTCACTTTCTAAGAACTCAAAATTCACCTCAAAGCAGGACATACTATCACACCACGCGCAAAAAAGTTTGAAGTTTCAAAGTTTTTCCATCTTCCTGAAACAAAGAACATCTTTCAGAATCCACTGACGTCTATAGAACTGGATGAAAAAAATTTATAGGCGGATTTTAAAGTGAAAGTACTTTCTGCTGCTCAAGATATTTTAGGATTAAAAAAAAAAGATGCCAAGATCGGTTTGCTGAAAAAAATTTTTTTTTTTTTTTTTATTACATTTTCACCCCAAACAAGGCATGTTGCCACTTTGATGTAGGGGGCTACTATCAGGAACCTAAGTTGCAGGGGTACTATGTAGGGAGTTTAGCAGCAAGATGTCTGTTCACATTACACTTAAACTTCTGCATGTCAGTACAGTTGGGGAAGCAGGAAACCGGAAGAGAATTCCAAAGTCTAGCAGTTATGGGGAAGAAGCTATTAGAGTAAAAGGCTTTCTTACATCTAAGGATGTCACCTGTATAGGAGTGGGACTTCACTGCTTGACCAGGTTTGTCGGGGGGTATTTTCGTCAAGGGGGTACAAGGGCTTCCACCCTTAAAATACTTGTAAAAACAAGCAGAGGGATGTAGCATTTAGTGGGACAAAGGCTGAAATTTAGATGACAATCGAGGAAATCAATGCATTTCTTGAAACAAAACGCAATCTTCTCCGAAAAAAATCTTGTCATCAAATCTATATAATGAAGCTACGAAAACATACAAGGATTTCTAAAAATGTGGCACAAACACGTACACGAAATTCAAAACCAGTGGAGGCTCAAGAAGGCAGAAGAAGCACAACTCAAAACAAACAGCAAAAACTCAATATTGTTTTACCAAAATAATCAAAGAGCTCTAGGAGCTGCAGCAATCAACTTTTTGCTCCTCTCAAATTAAGACATTATCACCTTGAGACATGAAGAAGATAGCAAAAAGCAATGATGTGAACATTACAGCGAACTCCTTAATCTCCATCCAGTCATTGAGGAATCTGTATGGGATCTCATTAAGCAACACGAACCAATCATGACTCTTTATGAAGTGCCATTCTAGTGAGGTCTCATGTATGATATGAAAAGAAACTGGAACCTAAAGGGGATATCAATCATACCAGTTATCATAGGTGCCACAGGACTTATGAAGAAGAACCTGAAGTTCTACCTAACTAATATTCCTGGTGAACCAAGTGCAAAAGAGATTCAGACAATTGCACTTAAGGGAACAGCGAGGATACTAAAAAGAGCTCTCGGTTGGTTTCAATAAAAAAGCGGGGCAATGTTGGCAGCTGGTTTGGCTGCCCCATACCCAGCATTACAATCTTCAAAGGAAGAAAAATGAAAAAAACAAAAAAGTGAGATAACAGAATCAGTGGATCAAATGAACAGCAAAACACCAGGAATGGATGGCATGACAGCAGAGATTCTAAATAATGGTGTTGAGAAAATGATCGATCTGCTGGAGCAAATCATCCGAAGTATATGGAGAAATGAAGTATCGCAAAACTGGAGAGATGGAGAGATGCGATTCTTTTGTCATTGTACAAGAAGGGTTCAAAGTCAGACAGCAACAATTTTAGGGGGGGGGGGTTGCTGTCTAAAGTTGAATAGTTGTTTTCAAGCAAGTCGTGGCACTGTGAATATGATTTTCACTGTTCCGCACTTCTAGGAGAAGTGAAAAAAAAAAAAATCTGTTGTATGAACGTTTCATTAAATTATCAAAAGCTTTTGATGCTGTCAAAAAGATCAAATTTTTGGTAGATCTTATTGAAGTTGAGCTGCCTTGGCAGATTTGTTCTCTTCACAACGGAAATAAAGGATAGAGTTAGTTTCAATGGCGTTCTATCCGAGAAAATACTTAATAATGGGGTCAAACAGGGTGACATTTCTGCACTCAGGTTATACAATATCTACTTTGTCATAGTCTTTCTTGTGGCCTTCTATGAAAAATGCCAGAGACATAAAATACATTTGTGTGAAATTTCATAAAAATCAGCCCAGCCGTTGTGGAGCCTATAGAAAACGAACACTCACAGACACAAAGTTCCTTTTATATAGCGAGAGAGATTTGCATTTTAACGAGTTTCAAAAACAGTTTTTATCTGTTTATTCAAAGTTCTTAAATTTTTAATGATGCTTCCAGGAGGCTTAATACCAATTTTTATACCTCTAAAGCTGACACGCACCAAAAAAAGGCTCACACTCACACACAGAAGAGTTCCATGGAAATGTGTGTGACTAACAACAGCACGCCCTTTGCACAACAACACAAGGAAAATAAATGAACAAAATAACTCTTTCATTCTCTGATGATGGATTTGATTGAATTATCAAGAAATGTTTCAACTTTATTGAAATCCACTTTACAGAAAAAATTTAACTGATCAACATTTACTGGTGCCTGTTGAATGTTTACAAAGCCAATGCAATTGATGCCAGCACAGTTAAGAGATGATTTTGTTGATTTCAGACTAGCGATAGAGATGTGATTTTATATAAATATATCTATAAAAGTGAAAGTGTCTGTCTGTGTACATTTCCCTACACAATAACTCGGTCAACTTTCAGTCTACAGACTCGAAATTTGATATACAGGGTACTGAGATTTGGGAAAGTCTTTGTAATCGGTTTTCGGCCAGAAATTTGGCTGTTAAGGGGTCAAAGTTCAATGATTTGACCATTGAGAACTATACTAAACTCCTCCGCCAATTTTGGGTCTAAACACTTGAAATTTTAGATATAGGTTCCTTGGACATGGATCTAACTTAATAACTTGATTTGAGCCCAAAATAATAAATGTTAAGGCGTCATAATCATAATTAAAAATCATAATTAAAATCAAAAATCATTTTCCATGTCTCACTGACTTTTAGCAAATGGGATGTACACCATTATAGCTATTTGCTAATATTTTCTCCTCTGAAGAAATGGTAGACAGCGAAACCCTATAGGATAAAGATATAAAATTTCTAATGTATTCTTTGTCTTACTGAGAAAAATAAAAATCTTTGATATGAAATTCAAATTTTTCCCTTCAAATTTTTTTTAATTCATTCAATCACTAAAATTTGAGATTATATATATATATATATATATATATATATATATATAAACTACTTCATTTACTCACATAAATTAATATACAAAAGTATAAATTTATGTGTGAACTTTAAGTATTTACTTCAACAGTGCTCAATACATAGGTAGAGCTAGTTAGTAAGTTATAAAATATATATGGCAATTAAGCTACACTGAATATTCCGCGTTTCATCCACTCTATGATTCTTCAGGCTTACATATACAATATAGCAATCTCTATAATGGACGTGTGTCAGGAGCAAAGATGTGTCATTAAATTACTTCATGCAGAAAAAATTGAACCGATTAACATTCACCGGTGCCTGTTGAATGTTTACGAAACCATTGTCGTTGCTGTTAATACAGTTAGATGGGTTCATCGATTTTTTTTGTTTTATTTTACTTCAGTCGAAGTTCTCAGAAATCAAGGGGCCCACAACCAGGGGCTAACACTTGAAGTCTATATGAGATACATAGATATTCGAATGTTCCATTTAAGTTCTTTATCTCTCAAGCACTGAGTTAGTAAAGAATTGAGAACATAATTTTCCAAGAATTTATCTAGTCTGGTGGATTATCCAGCTTCGTGCTATTACTTGAGGTAATATCACTAGGAGAAGGTGCATCATTCCTCAGAAAAGCTGTGGAGTAGCCGTAGTGAGGAGATCTTATTTGGGCTGCGAATACCATGTGATTTTGAATATTTGGTCAGGGTTTACTTCTATGGAAAAAGTATCCTCATGCCAGATTGTTCTGACAAACCCCTGTACAGAGATACCTTAGACACTCGAGGATAGTGTCTAGTAGGCATTTTTTCATTTTTCTTAAACTTTTTCTTCTAGGGGATAGGACATCCAACCAGATGTCTGACATTTACCCCTATTTTAGTGAGTCCAACCAAGAGATCTTTTCAGGATTCTAGCCGTCCCTTTCAGTGCAATCGTTTGTATTTCACTTGCACTTGGTTCACCGGGTATGCTTGCTATGTACTTTTTAAAGTTCTTTTTCATAAGCCCAGTTGCTCCTATGATGACTGGTATAATTGAAACGTCTTTTAATTTCCAATTTCGTTTCATATCATACATAAGTCCTTGATACTTTGTTATCTTTTCCCTCTCAGGAGTGGCGACAGATGTGATTGACAAAGTGTGTGCCAGACTTTTACGACAGCCATCCAAATAGGCTGGAAAAAGTGCATAGAGAACGGTGGTGACTATGTACAAAAATAAATTCTGGACCACAATAGTTTGCTCGTTTCAATGGTACCCACTCACATCTTCATAGCTCTTCAATGTTTTAGTTTTTGAGTTAAAAAATAGGCCTTACTTTTAGAATGAAGTTTGTATGTATGTATATATATATATATATATATATATATATATATATATATATACACACACACACATACACCAGAAAAAACAGTTGAAAGTAAATCATACACCATTCACCATAAGTACGCAATTCCTACAGCTATGTATTTAGAAAATAGAGCTATTAAACCTGGCATAGTGACATGAGAAAAGGAGAAAGAAGCAACCTTAGTAGAAGTCAGTGCCCCCAATGATGCTTGGTTAAATAGAAAGAGAAAAGATAACAAAATACCAAGGTTTTATGTATGACATGAAAAGAAACTGGAATCTTAGGAAGATCATCATTCCAGTAATTATAGGAGCAACTGGACTCATGAAAAAGAATCTCCAAAACTACCTGGCAAATATACCCGGTGAACCAAGTGCAAGAATAAATACAAACAATTGCACTCAAATAGACAGTTAGAATTTTAAAAAGCTCTCTCGGTCGGAATGTATGAGATAGTGAGTGAATGGCTGGCATCTGGTAGGATGCACCATCCCCAGCTTGAACAGAATAAGAAAATAAGAAATTTAAAAAATACAAATCACAGGTCTACTAATGATGTAAGAACTTTTGAAGGTGGCCAGACTTGAAGTAACAATTAGTAATAATAGTTGTCGTAAGTCGAAATCCAGGTGCGCATAGTTGAAGATGAGAATATTTGCTTCTTTTCTGTCTGGCATCATGCCATTCGAAATGAAAATATTTACCTTAATGTGTCGACCGATTTTACGCAAGTGAAATAATGGTCTTGTTGTGTGAATCAATGCAAGGAGAACAAATGGATTTTTCTTTTCCGCTCTATCGCTCACAAACACACACACACACACACACAGTGCCCTGGCAAGGTCACAGGAGAGACAACCAAGCAAAAAAAAAAAAAAAAAAAAACTAAGTAAAATTCATCCTAAAGCAACACAACTAAAGCTGGCTTGCCAGGACACTATATATACAAATGTAGGCAAATTTGGTTATAGGTTCCGTTTTACTAATTGCTAGAGAATTTGAACCATAAAATAGTATTATAATCTTCAAGAAGCCTGCAAATTTTCACGTAGTTTCCTCCTATAGAACCAAAGATATGAGCATTTCAATATTCAATTTGGCTACCAATATATATATATATACACACACACATGTCATCCACATACTGTACTGTTTCGCTGTTTCACAGCTCATCAGTGCGGCTAGACAGGCAACTGCCTACCACCTTTTTTTTGGCAATTTTATAAGCTCCAAATCTCTGCGAACTGTTATGCTCCAGAATTTATTTTTCTACATAGTTACCACCATTCTCAATGTACTTTTGCCAGCCTCTTTGGATGCCTCTGTCGTAAAAGATCACCAAAGTTAAGCAACGATGAGCAGCCTGGCCAATACCAGATGGGTGATCATTTGGGAAGACTAAGCGCTGTATGTACCATGCTGAGACTTAGAAATTTCCAGATTGGCATCTGGGGGGGCGTGTTAATTCATTGGGAGGGATGCACCTTCAGCTTTCATTAAGATATACGGTGCCTATTAAGATAGAGTCGACAGATCGATAGATTTTTTGTTATATGTCGTTTGGAGTGAAAGCGATATTATGTACTTAATTGTCATGTCGAAAATAGTAATATATCCAAAAATTACAAAAAATCATAGAGTAGAAAATTATTTATATTTAAAAGTATTTTTTACAGAAAATTGGGTAAAATTGCATTTTTCTCAGACGTTATAAAGTGAAGAGTTCACACACACACACACACACACACACACACACACAGGGAACATAACTTGGAACAAAGATTTTAGAATAAATGTTCATGGTGTACAATATTTGTTGTCTATAGCGATCAACCTTTTTTCTTTTTTTTTTTTTGTAAAAAAAAAAAAAAAACTCGAATTTTCGTAATTTTTGGATATATTACAATTTTCGACATGACAATTAATTACGTAATATGGTTTTTGCTTAAAACGACATATCTAAAAAAAATCGATTTGTAAACTACCATAGCAATCACCAGACATACATCCAGGAGATGGAAAACTTTGATGAAAAACCTGAGATCTACTGTATGCTGTCTTGTGGCAGCCATTATACCGACTGAAATTAGCAATTGTAACAAAAAAGTGTGGTTGGTTCTGCACAAAGCCTTCACTACTATAAATAAATCATCTGTGTGCATTTCGGAACTTAGTTGCTGTGGCAGAAGCTCATATTTCGAAATCGACAGGTCCATCATCAAATTAAAAAGATAAGAAATAAAAATTACATAGAACTAATATTATTGATCTGAGGATTTAATAAAGATATATGTAACTTTTATTTCTCAGACTTTTAATTAAATTTATGAATTGCTCCTCTTAATCGGGTAGAGCTTATACCTTGATAGGTTTACTTTATTAAGAAAATATTCCTTTTTAGCTCATTTATTTTATATATATATATATATATATATATATATATATATATATATACTAGCAAAAGTACCTGTCGGTGACTGGGTTCAAAAACAGCCTACAGAAAATGGACTCTGATTTGTGAAAGTATGATAGGTTATGAAAAGGAAGGGTTGTAAAGAGATAGCTTCGAATTTGGGGGTATCAAAACCAAATCAAATTATGATGAAAGTAAAAATAAAATAGATAAACCCCATAATTTATTATACCATACCTGTTCACACGGAAACACTTATCACAATATTCTGTGGATCTATATTAAAAAACCTTGTTAAACTTTGTGATATATTTCCATTCTATGGAGGTCAGGTAGGAACGAACACCTCATAATTTTATTATACCATATTTTTTTAAACTGAAACATAATTATCAGAGTATACTTACCCAGATAGATATGAAAAGTCTTTATTAAAGTTTGTGCCTATTTCCATTCTATGGAGGCCAGGCGCGAACACAGACCCCACAATTTTATTATACCATCCCTATTTAAGTTAAAACATACTTATCAAAGTATTCTTATGTACATCTATATCAAAAACACTTGTAAACGTTTTTTTTTTTTAATTTTTTATTTTAATACTTTGTGGACCAGGTGCGAACGCAGACCCCACAATTTTAATGAACCACCATTATGCCAGATCAAACATACCCATTCCTGTGTCTCGGTACATCTTCTATCATTATATGTAATCAGTTGTTTAAAATAGTAAACCATATAGGAGCCTATTCGTGACAGACACACACAGACATTCAGCTTTATATTATAGATGTATATGACTTGAGAGTCACCACTTATCAAAGGCCACTCGAAGATAAGGGTTAATGCATGTAAGATTATAGTGTAGTAATCGTTAATGGTGTAAATTGGGTAGAATTTAATTATTTATGGGGACGGCTCAACAAGAACTTGTTTACATTGGATTTGAAGCCTAACATATTGTATTCAACCAGGAAGCAGGCCAGTGGAACAGTGTTCCACAGGCAGGCAGTTCTGGGAAAGAAGCTTTGCTCATGGAATCTGCGTTTAGATTTAGGGGGTTTGTTTTACTGTACGCAGATTCAAAAAAGTTGTCAAAAAACAAATATAGAACAAATAAATGTTATCAAAGGCAAGATAAGTTACTTTTCTACCTAATTGGATATGTTTTTAGTGTTTATATTTAATGTAACATGTTTATTCAGCTCAAAAAACATACAGTGTTACCGATGTATTGGAAAATTTAAAATGGCGGCCGACTCTCTTTTTGAGGCAGTAAGTTTGGGAAAATGAGTGATAAATAAAAAAAACCGGACAAAATACTGTTAGAAACTCGCTCAATATATGTTACCGTGACATAGGCTGACATATATTCGGCGGGTTTTTAACAGTATTTTGACTGCTTTTTTTTTATTTATAACTCATTTTCCCAAACTTACCGTCTCAGAAAGAGAGTCGGCCGCCATTTTAAATTTTCCAATACATCGGTAAACACTATGTTTTTAGAGTTGGGTAAACATGTTACATTAAATATAAACACTAAAAACATATCCAGTTAGGTAGAAAAGTAACTTATCTTGCCTTTGACAATATTTATTTGTTATATATTTGTTTTGTGACAACTTTTTCGAATCCATGTGTACAGTTAAACAACCCCGATTTAGGTATAGATAGAGAGTGGGGGAAATTCTATATAGTGGTTGTAGCTAGTCGAGTGTTATTTTGTGAAGGTTTGACAAAAGGAGGGTGGGGTCACAGATTGGAGTTCAGTCGAGCACTTGCCATGAAAATAATCGACATATGTCGCAGAGAAGAGAAAAGGGCATCACCTACTAGGTTTTGAGGCCGGTTTTGAACTCTATCAAGGCAAGATAGAGTGCACCGAGCAGCTCCTGCCCAGGTATAGCAACAGCACTCCATTTGAGGACGTACTTGGCTTTTATACAGATAGAGGATTGCATCGGCAGTGAGATACTTACTGGAGCGCTAGAGTGATCCAACCATTTTTTTTTTTTTTTCAGCGATCTTGATGTATGTGTTCCATTTCATATCAAGAAGTAAAGGTCAGTCCGAAAAGCTTGTCAAGATATGGAGCTTCTCCAAGACGAGAGCCATTCGTTTCAATTGGGGCGTTATATGATGATGAAAGGAGAGAAGCTTTCTTTTCGATACATTAAAATTAACCAGCCACCTTTTCCCCCATTATACCACATTTTCAAGATCAAAAGAGAGAATCAGAAAGATCTTTGTCATCGCTGGCCTTCGAAGTGTTTCATAGATTGTGGTGTCGTCTGCGTAAATGTCTACGAATGATCTAAAAATATGATTTGGGAGATCAATGACGAAGAGAAGAGATTTGGGCCTAGGATGGAACTTTGAGAGACGTTAGCGTTAATACAATGAGTTCCTGATTTCTGTCCATCAACGACTACTCTTTATAAACCTATCAGAGAGAAAGGATTTAGTGTGTGGATGTGTGTGTGTGATTAGTTTTTTTTTGGAAAAAGAAATCCAGCAGAGTGCTCAATTAAAAGGAAAATCCGAAAAATAAGAGCGTATTTATATTTTGTATTTTCTGTACAGAAAGTTGTTAGATGAGGTAAGTCATTGGTACCGTTGGTTTCAAGCCCGATAATTAGGACCGTTTAAGATATCCTTATGAAGCTCTCTTCAGCCAATACTCATCACTTTCATCTGAGATTGATATGGATATCAAAACCATCCTAATTATCAGGCTTGAAACCGACGGTACCAATGACTTATCTAACAACTTTCTGTACACAACATACAATATATATGTATATATATATATATATATATATATATATATATATAGACAAAGAAACCGTATGCAAGTGAAGGGGACATCCCCTCATTTTGTGAGAAAAATAAGTTAACTCACTTGACTTGAGGAGGTTGGAGATCGGAGGAGGGTCAGATTCGTTTTGGACTGTGCAAACCTAGTGACGTTTTAATTCTAACTTATATCTGATGCTGCTGCTGATGATGATCATGATTATGATGATGGAAATGATTGCATATGTATGATAGTTACTGGATATTTAAGGGATCGGTACTTGCACAGTTTCATCAAGACATTAAGAAATGAAAATATCGAAAAAAGGTTATATTGTACGCATCCGTTATGGAACGAAGATCTCCGAAAAAAAAAAAAAAAAAAAAAATTTCACTTAATTTCATTAAGTAGTTTTTTTTTTTTTTTTTTTTTTTTTTTTTTTTTTTTACAGCGAAAAAACAATTTTGGGTTTGTATTAATTACTGTACACATAGATTCGAAAAAGTTGTCAAAAAACAAATATATAACAAATAAATGTTATCAAAGACAAGATAAGTTATTTTTCTGCCAAACTGGGTATATTTTTTGTGTTTTTATTCAATGTAACATATTTATTCAGCTCGAAAACATAGTGTTTACCGATGTATTGGAACATTCAAGATGGCATCTCACACCCTCTTTATCACCGTAAGTATGGAAAAAGGTGTTATAAATAAAAACTATACAAAATACTATTAAAAACCCGCCGAATATATGTCAACCTATGTCACGGTAACATATATTGAGCGAGTTTTTAACAGTATTTTATCCGGTTTTTATTTATAACATCTTTTCCCACACTTACCGTGTTAAAGAGAGAATAAGACGCCATCTTGAATGTTCCAATACATCGGTAAACACTGTATGGTTTTCGAGCTGAATAAACATGTTACATTGAATAAAAACACGAAAAATATATCCAGTTTGGTAGAAAAGTAACTTATCTTGCCTTTTGATAACATTTTTTTGGTATATATTTGTTTTTTGACAACTTTTTCGAATCTATGTGTACAGTAATACAAACCCACAATTTGTTTTGATACCGAGCAAAAGTTTTTTTTTTTAGGAACAAAAGCTAGTAATAAAGATGGGGAGGGAGTCTCTGCGCTTTACATTGAGTTATCTCCCCGTGGCGTGTTAAAAATTTCCATAATGGCTGACTTCAACGCGCTCTCATAAAAACGTGTTTTTCCACTGTAAAAAAAAAGAATGAAAAAATTTTTTTAAAATAACTACTCGATCAAATTAAATGAAATCTTTTTTCAGAGATCTTCAGTCCAAAATGGATACGTACAATATAACCTTTTTTCGATATTTTCATTTTTTAATGTTGTGATTAAACTGTACAAGTACCAAGGGATCGTTTGCATTGGGGCAGGAGTGTTCTAATGACGGATACTTCGACTCAAGCGAATATTATTTTATTACCAATACTAGAGTTCAGACGCACGGGTTTTGATTTATAGTCTTGTGTTTCTTAACTCCTAACAGAGTTGGGATTTTGGAAAATTTCGCAACCGTTATACCAGATTCAACTCTTGAGTCATCCACTATCTTTAATGTCAGAGAATTTTCGACAATTTGGAAGTGGATTTTGTTCTGTCAAGGTAGGAAAGGATACTTGGTGCTTGTCTATAATTGGGAAAAAAAAATTTTTTACAAGAAAATTTTTTATAATGTACGTACTTGTCACTGCATGAAGATGTCATATTCCAAAAATCACGTAAATCGATCAAGTAGTTTTTTTTTGTTTTTTTTCTTTTATTTAAGAAAATCAAATATTATCACACGTTTTATCGAAGATTTGCTTCACGCCATCTTATTTGAGATCTAACAACACTAACGACACCTGTCGAAAATCAGAATCAACAAGGGCAGACAATCGACTTTTTTTTCTTAAATGTCGAAAACACTTTTTTTATAATACAAATACAAAATAATAAATTAACTTATTTAATAAATAAATAAATTGACTTCTTTTAATAAAGAGAATGTCGAAAACACTGGGGGGGGGGTTCGATTAATAAAGTCTATTTAAAAAAAAAAACTGTTTCAGACATTCTTTTTAGGAACAGAAGTCTTTATGTTAATTTATTACTTTATATTATAAAAAAAAGAAAAAAGAAAAGTGTTTTCGACATTTAAGAAAAAAACATTTTTGTAAGTCGATTGTCTTCCTTGTTGATCCCATATTTCCGACAGGTATCGTTAGGTCTCAAACACGATGGCGTGAAACAAATCTTCGCTAAAACGTGTAATAATATTTGATTTTTTTAAATTAAAAAAAAACTACTTGATCGATTTACGTGATTTTTGGAATATGACATCTTCATGCAGTGACAAGTACGTATATTAAAAGATTTTTTTTTTTAGATTTTTCTTGCAAAAAAAAGTTTTTTCGGCGGACCTGAAGAATCTTCCCCCCCCCTCTCTATTTTTCTCATATTTGTTTTTTCTTCAATTTTATAACAGATTATTATCGAATGGACACTAGTGTACCAGGTTATAAAAAATCTTAAAAACAATGTCAATATTTATAAATATTTGTAGGCGATGCTCAATTTCTAATGCAACGTTAAATCGATCACCGATTTTGGTGCTAGCGC
Organism: Euprymna scolopes; assembly: GCF_053919585.1. Classification (NCBI taxonomy): domain Eukaryota; kingdom Metazoa; phylum Mollusca; class Cephalopoda; order Sepiida; family Sepiolidae; genus Euprymna; species Euprymna scolopes. Next base: position 23,234,060 of record NC_136492.1, on the reverse strand, counting down.
ACTTACTGATCCGCGCTATTTTTTAAATCGTATTTCCAAGTTTAATTAAAGTTTTATGATATGTTTTTTTTTTTATTCACCTGTAAGGTTAAAGTACAGAATAGGTACAAAACACCCTCCCCTCCTCATGTTAAGAATGGCTTTTTAAATAATAACATTATTTCAGCACGGATCAATAAGTGCACTGCACTAGTACCCCGATTTTAGAACCACTCTACGTTTTTAGGTCAAATTTCAGAAATTTAGCCTTTTTAAAGCAGTTTAGAATCCCGCCCCCCCCCCCCCGTTTTTAAAAAAGGCTAAATACGCGAAATTTGGCCTAAACATTTTAAACATTTCAATTTCACATTCATAAATGGCATAATAAAACCACAATGTCACATGAAAAAGTTAGGTACTTGTGCAGTTTACGAGACGTGCTAAAATAACATTCTTATTTAGAAAGTCATATAACATGAGTAAGAGGGGAGGGGGGCTTTTTAACTATTTTGTACTTTAACCCAACAATTTGAAAACAAAAGATACCATGAAAATTGACTTTAACTTGAAAATCATTTCCAAAAAAGAAAAAAAGGGGGGAGGCAAACTTATACATGCGCTTGCGCATACAACGATGGCCACCGCCACCACTTATAACAAAGACTTACCTTGCTTAATATCCGGACAACTACTTATTTGCGGAAAATTTAAGTGTGATATTCGTTTTCAGCATACTCGAAAAGCTTCGAAAGTAGTCATTTTAAAGGGAATGTAAAGGTAGAATGGCTTTCTAAATAATAAACTCATTATTTTAACATGGATCAATAAGTGCACTTAGTACCGTAAAAACTTACCAAATAAAAAAATGATAAAACAAAGTTGGAAAATAGCAACAACAAAATTAGGTTTAAAAAAAAATGTTAGAATATTTACCTTTTTCTGGGTAAACTTTAGAATGGAACTTTCTCCTTTGTGGTTGTTAAAAAAAAAAAAAAATTAAGACGTTCGTTTTTTAATCCCACACGCACGTTTTTTTTTTTCTTTAATATTTTTGTTGCTATTTTTATAACATTATCATTATTAATCGCCCCCTAACATTGCCGCCGTCCGTATATTGCAAAAGTGCCTATTTCATAATTTGGCGCTTCTACACTATTAGGCCGAAATTTTGGAAATCGTAAAACTGAATTTAAATGTAAAGTTAATCGAATGAAAGTTTTTGGGGTGAAAAAACGAGAAAAACCGGACTTTAAAAAGCGCAACTAACTTATATATATATTTTTTTTTTTTTTCTTATGTGTGGGTGTTCCTGGTGTTGGTATTTTTTTTTCTAAAATCTCGTCAGTTGTGGTTTTCTTTCTCCCATTTTTTTTCTTTTTCTTTTTAAATTTAGACGTTTAATATCTTTTCTTTGACTAAATTCATTAGCAAGAAACGACTAAAGCTACTGTCATCTTTTTTTTTTTTTGACAATTTTCGGTTTTTTTTTTTTTGCTTTATTTTTTTTTTTTAAATAGTATTTTCAAGTTAAATTTAAGTTTCTTTTTTATTAAATTGTTTGGTTAAAGTACAGAAGAGTAAAAAAAAAAAAAAAAAAAAAAAAAAAAAAAAAACAACGGTGCTAATGCACTTACTGATCCGCGCTATTTTTTTAAATCGTATTTCCAAGTTTAATGATATGTTTTTTTTTATTCAATTGTAAGGTTAAAGTACAGAATAGGTACAATACACCCTCCCATGTTAAGAATGGCTTTTTAAATAATAACGTTATTATTTCAGCACGGATTAATAAGTGAGTGCACTTGCACTAGTACCAAAAACCCTCCCCCTCCTCGCGTTAAGAATGGCTTTCAAAATAATATTATTTCAGCACGACGACATAAGTGCATAAGTACCATTTGTTGCAATGGTCTACTTTGTGTGTGTGTGTGTGTGTGTGTTCCGGTTTCGGCAATTCTGGTGACCTTTGTCAATAAAGCAGGGTGATCAGTGGCACGTGGTTAGCACATGGACAATTTCCTCATATGTAAACACGACAGGAAAGAAAGAAAAAACTTCAATGGTCGATTATTAGTGATTATTTCATCTAAGTAAAATGCGTGTTGTTATTGCTAGACTACCACATCGGCCGTCCTCCACGGAATCTTAATGGATCCATCCACATATAGGAGCGGTAACTGCAACTTTCACGTTCTTTTTTTTTTTTTTTTTGCTGTTATTAAACGGACCAAAGAGAATCCAGAGAAGAAGAGAAAGAAGAAAATTGCCAAAAATAATTGCTTCCCTTTAGCAAGAATTATCTCCCTTGTTTTATTATTATTCTTCATAAATTTATTATTATTTTTTTTTTTTTTTTTCTGGCTATAGAATTTCTTCACGTTTATATTTAACTAGCAGGGCTACCCGGCTTTGTCCAGAACCATAAAAAAAAAAAAACTAAATAGACGCTGCAATTCTGAATTTTTTAGATGAGATGTGAACGTTTGTGTTATGTTGATTAATTGGGCTAGTGTTGTGTTTTTTATTTTGGTTGTTGTTGTTTTTTTTTTACATAGGCATCACCACTTCTCAAGGCCCAAAAGCAACCCGAGGATAAGGGTTAATAAGTGTACAGTAGTCAATTGGATAACATAGTAATCGTTACTAATGAAAATTCGTAAAATTTGTTAACTTAAATGGAACGGCTCATCAAGAACTTGTTTACGTTGGACTTGAGGATAACCATATTGTAGTCAGCTGGAAAGCAGGAAAACGGAAGACAATTCCACAGGCGTGCAGTTCTAATAAAAAAGCTTTGTTCATGGAATCTACGTTTAGGTTTAGGCACAGATAAAGAGTGGGGGGAATTATTGATAGTGTTTTCAGCCTGACGAGTGTTTCTTGAGAAAGTTTGGCGAGGGGGTGCCATAGATTGGAGCTCAGCCGAGCATTTGCCATGTAAATAATGATAAAGTAGAGACAAACTCGCAACATCTCTTCTGTGAGAAAGAGGTTGCAGAGAAGAGAAAAGGACGTCTCCCTACGGGGCTACAAAGTCTATTTTGAACTCTATCAAGGCGGTTGCTGCACCCAGCGACCTTCTTCGGGTGTTGAATAGGATTGTTAATCAACATGAACAAAAGATAAGTCAATATATTTTAAAGTTAGTTTTATGAGTGGTAATAAGTTTTGTAATAGTAAAGGATAGGTTACAGAGAGTCTTGAATTTTGTGACAGTTGGGGACAGTGTCTACTTGAGGAGAGTTGTGAGTTTGACATAGTTGAAGGCAGGTTGTGGCTTAGGCTACGTTGGGAGAGCTTCAGGAGATGGAGATGAGTTGACATTAACTGACAAACTTGGTTTCAACAGAACGTACATGTGGACCTTCGTGTGTAGAAGGTGAGTGGTGTCACACATACACCCAGATATTCACGGAATGTGTTGGAGTTTGTGTTTTGTTTTGTTTTGTTTTGTTTTTTTATACTCATTAACCTTTGCATGCTATCCTCAGCAGCTGCTAATGTGAGAGACAACAAAACGACAGAAGAGAAGATGAAAGGCTAGAAATCCACAGCATACAACATTGGGGTTGGCGTCACAGGTCACCCTGCTAGTATATATATATATATATATATATATATATATATACACACACACATATATATGTGTGTATATATATATATATATATGTGTGTGTGTAATGCACACAGGGTGATGTGATGCGCAAGTGTGTTAGCTATAAGGTAGCGTCTTGGCATACGCACCATCTCGCTCTCAGCAACCACCACTGGTTAGCCTTGCGCGAAACGAGAAGCCGAGTGCGTAAGTCTTCTCCTGTCAGTACACAGCCTCTCCATCATCAAGACCTCTGCTGTGCCTCCTCGTGGTCACACACAGTAACTGGTTGTCATGCGACTCCAGGCTGAATCAGTAGAGGATCTCGGAACAGTAGGGAGTCCCAGAGGGACTGTGCTACGGCCCACCGACGTGTGGACATGCCCTGACACATTACCAATCCCTATCCCAGCCATGGGTCAAATGGCCTAACTGCCTTGTGAGAGCCATGGAAATGGATAAGGCTAGGGGAGCAACCCCGACAGAAACGACGGAGTGGAGCCCCTTAGGCGGTTGGATGGCATACTTGCCTCCCTCCGGCAGCTCCTGCACCCTTGTTCGTCCCCAGCCGTCTCGACTATGTCTTGCCGTTGGAATTGGGCGGGCCAGGACGAGAGAGTGAGGCTGATGCAGCGCAAGTCCCCCTCACTATAATCCAAATCCAGCGCAAGTCAAGGTGTCAAACATTGCGTCAACTCCAAGCCCTGTGGCGATGGGCGAGCGGCAAAGCAGCAGGTGTGGAAATCACTGGGAGCTGTAGCTGCAAACCTGCACACAGGCGGCCCAGAAACTGGTCGTACTCCACTCGACCGAAGCAGCGAGGGGGTGCAGGCAACTGGCTGGCCGACCGAGCAGTCCTTTTCAGGATCACTCTGCTCGCCTCCATGGCATGAGGACAGGGCGATAAAAGGAGCCCTAAACATAGCTGCTTCACCATCACCCCTGGCCAGCATACCGCGGCTGGCGGGGTTTCCCTCACAGCGGTCGAGACATGAGAAAGAAAGGGTTGGTGCTTACCTTAGCATCATGGAATGTCCGTACTTTGCTCGACAACACCAGAGCTGACCGACCCGAGAGAAGAACTGCTCTCGTAGCAAGGGAGCTTGCCCATTATAAGGTAGACATCGCAGCCCTCAGTGAGACTCGCCTCTCAGACAAGGGTCAACTGACAGAGTCAGGTGGCGGCTACACCTTTTTTTGGAGTGGACGCAGCGGCGAGGAGCGCAGAGAGGCTGGCGTGGGCTTCGCCATCAAGACTGAGCACGTGAGGAAGCTGGTTAGCATCCCGGACGGCATCAATGACCGGCTGATGAAGATGCAACTCCCGCTTAACAAGGCAAGAACCGCCACACTGATCAGCGCCTACGCACCAACCATGACTAACCCCAAAGATACCAAGGACCAGTTCTATGAAGATCTGGAAAGCCTCATCTCCGCTGCTCCGCAGAGAGAGAAGCTCATCGTCCTCGGCGACTTCAATGCCCGCGTTGGCATGGACCATTCCACTTGGGACCGGGTCCTTGGCCACCATGGAGTGGGCAAGTGCAATAGCAATGGCCTACGGCTGCTCAGCCTTTGCGCTGCACACAACCTTTCCATCACCAACACCATGTTCCGCCTACCCACCCGTAACAAGACGTCGTGGATGCACCCACGCTCCCACCACTGGCATCTGATTGACTACGTCATCATCAGGGCAAGGGACAGGAGAGACGTAAGATTGACCAAGGCTGTGTGTGGTGCCGACTGTTAGACAGACCACCGCCTGATCATATCCAAAATGTGCCTCTACATCCAACCCAAGAGGCGGCCTCAGGGCCAGAAAGTCACAAAGCGCCTTGACCTGGAAAAACTTAAAAGTCCAGATGTCATCCATGAGCTTCAGGAAACAATCAAAGACAAGCTATCTGTCCCCCTCACCATCTCGGACACTATCGAAGATCAGTGGGCACACCTCAGAGACTCCACCTACTCCATCGCTCTCGAAATCATTGGACCCAAGCAAAAGAAGCACCAGGACTGGTTTGATGAAAATGACTCTGAGATTCAGCCCCTCCTGGAGGAGAAACGCCAACTTCTCCGTGCACATCAGAGTGACCCCAAGTGTTTTGCAAAGAAAGCTGCATTCATCAACATCCGCAGCAAGGTGCAGGCCAGACTCCGCTCCATGCAGGATGCCTGGCTCAGCGCCAAAGCAGATGAGATCCAGGAGCATGCCAATAGGCAGGATATGAGGAAGTTTTACGATGCGCTGAGGGCTGTCTACGGTCCCCAGTCCTCTAGCTCCTCCCCCCTGCTTAGCTCCGATGGAACAACTGTCTTGAATGACAAAAAGCAAATCCTTGATAGATGGGCGGAGCACTTTAACAGTGTGCTAAACCGACCATCTTCCATCAACGATGAAGCCATCGATCGACTACGCCAGGAGCCTATCAACGAGGAGCTCGACATCCCACCCTCGTCAGAGGAAGTAAGCAAAGCCATCAAGCAACTTTCCTCTGGGAAGGCCCCCGGCCCCGACTCAATTCCAGCAGAAGTATATAAAGCTGGTGGACCTACACTGCTTTTAAGACTAACAGAACTCTTCCAATCCATGTGGGAGAGTGAAGAATTACCGCAAGATTTTCGTGATGCTACTATCGTTCACATTTACAAACGCAAGGGAAATCGTTAGTCATGTGACAACCACCGCGGGATATCCCTTCTTTCGATCGCCGGGAAAATCCTGGCCCGCGTCCTTCTCAACCGCCTGCTGGTGCACCTTGAAGATGGTCTTCTTCCCGAGAGCCAGTGTGGCTTTCGAGCGGGCCGCGCGACGACTGATATGATCTTTGCTGCACGCCAACTGCAGGAGAAGTGTGTCGAGCAGCACCGGGGCCTCTTCACCACGTTCGTCGACCTGACCAAGGCCTTCGACACTGTTTGCCGAAATGGCCTCTGGCGGATCATGAAAAAATTTGGTTGTCCAGACAGGTTCATCGCCATTGTCAGGCAGTTCCATGAGGGCATGACCGCTCGTGTCCTGGATGACGGCGACCCCTCAGAACCCTTCCCTGTGACCAACGGGGTCAAGCAGGGCTGTGTCTTAGCCCCGACGCTCTTCAGCATGGTTTTCTCTGCCATGCTCCAGGACGCTTTCAAAGACAGTCACTCTGGCATTGTGACGGAAATTGTTTAACATCAGGCGAATGCAGGCAGTCACGAAAGTGAGGGAAACCATCATCAGAGACCTTCTCTTTGCCGATGACTGTGCCCTTAATGCCCCAAATGAGATAGAGATGCAACGTCAAATGGACGGATTTTCCACCAGTTGTGACAACTTTGGTCTCACCATCAGTACAAAGAAGACAGAAGTTATGTACCAACCCGCCCCAGGAGATGCATACCATGAACCCGGCATCACTGTCAAAGGACAGAAGATCTATGCTGTGGAGCAATTCACCTACCTTGGCAGCACCCTCTCCCGCACCGCCAACATTGACATTGAGGTTAATATATATGGATCTCCACAGCGAGCAGTGCATTTGGAAGACTTAGAGACAATGTGTGGAAGAGGAGAGACATTACACTCGCAACCAAACTGAAAGTATACCGAGCGGTCGTCCTGACAACCCTACTCTACGCCTGCGAAACTTGGACGCCATATAAAAGACATGAAAAACAGTTGAATGGCTTCCACCTCAGATGCCTCCGTAATCTTCTCAACATCCGCTGGCAAGACAGAATTCCTGACACAGAAGTCTTGAAGCGCGCGCGGCTCCATACCATCACCACCATAATCCGCAAAACCCAGCTCCGGTGGGCAGGCCATGTCTATCGCATGCACGACAGCCGAATCCCCAAACAACTTTTCTATGGGGAACTCAGCCAGGGAAAGCGGAATGCAGGGGGCCAAAAGAAACGATATAAAGACTGTCTGAGAACGTCCCTAAAAGACTTTGACATCAGCCCCCAGTCTTGGGAGAGTCGCGCTGCTAAACGTTCGGCCTGGCGTTGCGTCATCAGCCTAGGAGCCGACAGGGCAGAGAATCAACGCATGACACACGACCAGCAGAAGCGCAAGAGGAGGAAGGAGAGAGCTGCCTGTTCACAGCCTGCCGATACCGCCTTCACGTGTCCAGAGTGTGGAAGAGTCTGCCGAGCACAGATTGGCCTCATCAGCCATCTCAGGACCCACAAACCCCTGACGCCGAATTGATTGATACCTTGGTCATCGTCGATTCCGACGGACGAGCAAGAAGAAGAATATATATATATATATATATATATATATATATATATATACACATATATATATATGTGTGTGTATATATATGTATGTGCATATATATATATATAATTATTTCCTCAGCCAAACAATTTTGCAGCCTTCAAGAGCCATGACACCCAACAAACCGGAAGTCCAAGACTTGAGTTTCACCCCATTTTGGGCTCACCAATTAGAAACACAATACAATCCTGAGTTCGGATTTGTCTAACTGATGAGCCCAAATGAGGGCGAAACTCGAGTCTTGGACTTCCGGTTTGTTGGCTGTCATGGCTCTCGTAGGCTGTGAGATTGTTTGGCTGTGGAAATAATTAATAAATATATATAATCTCTCACATTCTGAATATATATATATATATATATATATATATATATATATATATATATAACGATTATCCATACTTATCAGGCCCTGTCGGTGGGGCATTAGAATACATCGACTGCCCCCCTGCAGAGGGTAAAAGTCCCTCAATGGGGGTCCTGGATATGACCTTAAACTATATCCAGTGGTGAGGCCCCAACTTGCGGGCTTTGGGGAGTGTGGAGCCACCCTTTAATTACCATTGCTCCCAGGTCCACTCTTATCCGGAGTGGTAGTACCTGTTAGGGTCCCAACTATGGGTTGAATAGAAACCGACTTGAAAACAACAAAAATATTCTATTAAAAAAAATTTTCTTCAAAATCACTGGATTCGGCATTAAATAACCTGAAAAGGGTTGATATGCCGTAAAACAAAACAACCAACCAACCAACCATACTTATCAAAGATATTCCAATACAAAGCCTATCTAAAAACACTGCCAGACACATAAAGTACTCTTGTGTGAAATTTCATAAAACTCCGGAAATTAATTCACACAAACACACATACACAAATTCCTTTTAGTTCCTTATATATATATATATATATATACTAGCAAAAGTACCCGTCGTTGACGGGGTTCAAAAACAGCCTACAGAAAATGGACTCTGATTTATGAAAATATGATAGGTTATGAAAAGGAAGGGTTGAAAATTTGGATTGAATTTGGGGGTATCAAAACCAAAGCAAAATATGATGAAAGTAAAAATAAAATAGATAAACCCCATATTTTATTATACCATACCAGTTCACACTGAAACACTTATCGCAATATTCTGTGGATCTATATTAAAAAACCTTGTTAAACTTTGTGACATATTTCCATTCTATGGAGGTCAGATGCGAACGAACACCCCATAATTTTATACCATATTTCTTCAAACTGAAACATAATTATCAAAGTATACTTACGCAGATAGATATGAAAAGTCTTTATTAAAGTTTGTGCCTATTTCCATTCTATGGAGGCCAGTCACGAACGCAGACCCCACAATTTTATTATACCATCCCTATTTAAGTTAAAACATACTTATCAAAGTATTCTTATGTACATCTATATCAAAAACACTTGTAAACGTTTTTTTTTTTAATTGTTAATTTTTTTATTTCCATACTTTTTGGACCAGGTGCGAACGCAGACCCCACAATTTTAATGAACCACCGTTCTGCCAGATCAAACGTACCCATTCCTGTGTCTCGATACATCTTCTATCACTATATGTAATCAGTTTTTTAAAAAAGTCAACCATATAGGCGCCTACTCGTGAACACACACACACACACACACACACACACACACAGCTTTATATTATATATATATATATATATATATATATATATTTCTGTGGAAATGTATTTTATTTCCTTATAATATATACCAATCTTTATTTAAGAAGCTCAATGTAATTTCAGAGCAATATAGTGTTTAAATGACAAAAGACTATATTCCAAAGTTCATGATGTTGACCATCTTATAATTTATTCCTTTAATTCAGTGACATTTACAATGGTCAACATCATGAACTTTGGAATATAGTCTTTTGTCATTTATTCACTATATATATATATATATATATATATATATATATATATATATATATATATATATATATATATATATATTCCGTACGGTTAAACACACATAAATTCCCAAGTTCAACAAGATACACCAGAAGAAGATTGGAGGTTACATCGACCGAAACGTTGTGAAAATAACACTCAAGATGAGAACAGTAATCCGATAAATCCAAATAATAGGAATAAGCAATGATCATTTGAAAGTGGAAGAAGAGGTGGCAGCCTTAAGGATTTGACTTTAAAGGAACTTGACGCATGTGACCCATAAAAAAAACAAGGATTTGGTTTGTCTTGGTCAATCCACGAAACACTTGAAAGATCAAGGAAAAACAACCATGTAAGCCAATTTAGGAGTGTTTAGAGTTTTAGGTGAGCTGAGATAGTTGTTGGAGACCATCATTTTATAATAGCGTCTATATTTCTCAGACTGGTCTTCATCTTCGCTACAATTAAATCAACTTTATTTAATAGATTCGTCAAACAGAACAGGAACCAGAAGGAGTTAGTAATCAAGAATGTAAGGCAACTTGGTTCGGCAGGCATGTATTGAAACTGCGAAAATAACTGTCTCCTTTTCCTCTATTTAAAAAAAAAAAAAATTTTATCAGTTTGTTCAAGCTGGGGATGAAGCATCCTACTGGATGCTAATATTTTCCCAATATCCCAGATATCCCAACCGAGAGATCTTTTTAAGATTCTGACCGTCCTTTTTAGTGCAATTGTTTGATCTCTCTTGCACTTGGTTCACCAAGTATATTTGCCAAGTAGTTTTTGAAATTCTTTTTTATGAGTCTAGTTGCTCCTATAATTAACTGGAATGATAGAAATCTTCCTGTCATTATAGTTATCCATCTTTGAATGTACTTTAATTTTATTTATTATTAAAGGTTATTCTGGGTGAAATGTACTTTGAAACTGGCTTTATATCATTCAACAGTCGTGTGTGATCAGTTTTGCTTAGACTATAAAGAATAGTGAATCAACAAATCTCGAGGTACATTTTTATCCCTAGATTTTTGAGAGAATATTTATTTGTAGAAGTTCTACCAAGATTTTATTCATAACTTACATTAACCTTCAGAATTTCACCAGGACTTTACTGAGATTTTACGAGGATTTAACCGTGGTCGTCATAATATATGTCATATATAGGACTATGACAACAGAATATTCTTATTATTGTTTTGACTCTCCAGTATATATCCGACTCAGACACAATTAATCAACTGAGAACCACATCATTCTAAATAAAAGCATATAAGACATCAACGGATACATACTCGAGAGTCAAAACAATGAAAAAATATGCTGTTGTCCTAGCGCTATTCATATATTACAAACGTCATGATTTAACTCTTAACTCACCTTAACCTTTTGGATTTTTTTTTTCTCTTTGGAATTCCATTTTAAAAATTTTTACTTGGACTTTTATAAAATTTTGAACATTTTAAGGATTTTTCTGTGCATTTCTTAAAGTTTGGATTTTCCTTCATTCATTTCCTATTTTTTCATTTTTTTCTTGACTTTTTATTATATGTATTTTTTTTTTACTTATATGTATTTTTTTTTTTTACTTATATGTATTTTTTTTTACTTATATATATTTTTTTTTACTTATATGTATTTTATTTTAATTATATGAATTTTTTTACTTATATGTATTTTTTTTACTTATATGTATTTTTTTTACTTATATGTATTTTTTTACTTATATGTATTTTTTTACTTATATCCATTTTTTGTTAATTATGTGTATTTTTTTACTTATATGTATTTTTTTTAATTATATGTATTTTTTTTTACTTATATGTATTTTTTTAATTATATGTATTTTTTTTACTTATATGTATTTTTTTTACTTATATCCATTTTTTTTAATTATATGTATTTTTTTTTACTTATATGTGTTTTTTTTAATTATATGTATTTTTTTTACTTATATGTATTTTTTTTACTTATATGTATTTTTTTTACTTATATCCATTTTTTTTTAATTATATGTATTTTTTTTACTTATATGTATTTTTTTACTTATATGTATTTTTTTTACTTATATGTATTTTTTTACTTATATGTATTTTTTTTACTTATATGTATTTTTTTACTAATATGTATTTTTTTTAATTATATGTATTTTTTTACTTATATGTATTTTTTTTTACTTATATGTATTTTTTTTACTTATATGTATTTTTTTTTACTTATATGTATTTTTTTACTTATATGTATTTTTTTTACTTATATGTATTTTTTTGAATTATATGTATTTTTTTTACTTATATGTATTTTTTTTACTTATATGTATTTTTTTTTACTTATATGTATTTTTTTTACTTATATGTATTTTTTTACTTATATGTATTTTTTTTACTTATATCCATTTTTTTTAATTATATGTATTTTTTTTACTTATATGTATTTTTTTAATTATATGTATTTTTTTACTTATATGTATTTTTTTTACTTATATGTATTTTTTTACTTATATGTATTTTTTTTACTTATATGTATTTTTTTACTTATATGTATTTTTTTTACTTATATGTATTTTTTTACTTATATGTATTTGTTTAATTATATGTATTTTTTTTACTTATATGTATTTTTTTACTTATATGTATTTTTTTAATTATATGTTTTTTTTTTAATTATATGTATTTTTTTACTTATATGTATTTTTTTACTTATATGTATTTTTTTACTTATATGTATTTTTTTACTTATATGCCTTTTTTTACTTAGATATATTTTTTTTTACTTATATGTATTTTTTTACTTATATGTATTTTTTTAATTATATGTATTTTTTTTACTTATATGTATTTTTTAATTATATGTATTTTTTTAATTATATGTATTTTTTTTACTTATATGTATTTTTTTTAATTATATGATTTTTTTACTTATATGTATTTTTTTACTTATATGTATTTTTTTTTTACTTATATGTATTTTTTTTTACTTATATGTATGTTTTTAATTATATGTATTTTTTTAATTATATTATTTTTTTTAATTATATGATTTTTTTTACTTATATGTATTTTTTTACTTATATGTATTTTTTTTACTTATACGTATCTTTTTTACTTATATGTATTTTTTTTACTTATATGTATTTTTTTTACTTATATATATATTTTTTTACTTATATGTAATTTTTTTACTGATATGTATTTTTTTTAATTATATGTATTTTTTTACTTATGTATTTATTTTACTTATATGCATTTTTTTACTTATATGTATTTTTTTTACTTATATGTATTTTTTTACTTATATGTATTTTTTTTACTCATATGTATTTTTTTACTTATATGTATTTGTTTTAATTATATGTATTTTTTTTAATTATATGTATATTTTTTACTTATATGTATTTTTTTTACTTATATGTATTTTTTTTACTTATATGTATTTTTTTTACTTATATGTATTTTTTTTACTTATACGTATTTTTTTTACTTATATGTATTTTTTTACTTATATGTATTTTTTTTTACTTATATGTATTTTTTTTTACTTATATGTATTTTTTTACTTATATGTATTTTTTTTTACTTATATATATTTTTTACTTATATGTATTTATTTTACTTATATGCATTTTTTTTACTTATATGTCTTTTTTTTTACTTATATGTATTTTTTTTACTTATATGTATTTTTTTTTACTTATATATATTTTTTTACTTATATGTATTTTTTTTACTTATATGTATTTTTTTTACTTATATGTATTTTTTTACTTATATGTATTTTTTTTACTTATATGTATTTTTTTTTACTTATATGTATTTTTTTTACTTATATGTATTTTTTTTACTTATATGTATTTTTTTTTACTTATATATATTTTTTTACTTATATGTATTTATTTTACTTATATGCATTTTTTTTACTTATATGTATTTTTTTTACTTATATGTATTTTTTTTACTTATATGTATTTTTTACTCATATGTATTTTTTTTTACTTATATGTATTTGTTTTAATTATATGTATTTTTTTTAATTATATGTATATTTTTTACTTATATGTATTTTTTTTACTTATATGTATTTTTTTTACTTATATGTATTTTTTTTACTTATATGTATTTTTTTTTACTTATATATATTTTTTTACTTATATGTATTTATTTTACTTATATGCATTTTTTTTACTTATATGTATTTTTTTTACTTATATGTATTTTTTTTACTTATATGTATTTTTTTACTTATATGTATTTTTTTTTACTTATATGTATTTGTTTTACTCATATGTATTTTTTTACTTATATGTATTTTTTTACTTATATGTATTTTTTTTACTTATATGTATTTTTTTTACTTATATGTATTTTTTTACTTATATGTATTTTTTTTTACTTTTATGTATTTGTTTTACTCATATGTATTTTTTTTACTTATATGTATTTTTTTACTTATATGTATTTTTTTTACTTATATGTATTTTTTTACTTATATGTATTTTTTTTACTTATATGTATTTTTTTTACTTATATGTATTTTTTTACTTATATGTATTTTTTTTTACTTATATGTATTTTTTTTACTTATATTTATTTTTTTTTACTTATATGTATTTTTTTTAATTATATGTATTTTTTTTTACTTATATTTTTTTTTACTTATATATATATTTTTTTACTTATATGTATTTTTTTTAATTATATGTATTTTTTTTACTTATATGTATGTTTTTACTTATATGTATTTTTTTAATTATATGTATTTTTTTTACTTATATGTATTTTTTTAATTATATGTATTTTTTACTTATATGTATTTTTTTTTACTTATATGTATTTTTTTTTTACTTATATGTATTTTTTTTTACTTATATGTATTTTTTTACTTATATTTATTTTTATTTACTTATATGTATTTTTTTTACTTATATGTATTTTTTTTACTTATATGTATTTTTTTTAATTATATGTATTTTTTTACTTATATGTATTTTTTTACTTATATGTATTTTTTTTACTTATATGCCTTTTTTTACTTAGATATATTTTTTTTTACTTATATGTATTTTTTTACTTATATGTATTTTTTTAATTATATGTATTTTTTTTTACTTATATGTATTTTTTTTACTTATATGTATTTTTTTACTTATATGTATTTTTTAATTATATGTATTTTTTTTACTTATATGTATTTTTTTAATTATATGTATTTTTTTTACTTATATCCATTTTTTTACTTATATGTATTTTTTTTACTTATATGCATTTTTTTTACTTATATGTATTTTTTTTAATTATATGTATTTCTTTTAATTATATGTATGTTTTACTTATATGTATTTTTTTTAATTATATGTATTTTTTTTTACTTATATGTATTTTTTACTTATATGTATTTTTTTTTACTTATATGTATTTTTTTTTACTTATATGTATTTTTTACTTATATGTATTTTTTTTAATTATATGTATTTTTTTTTATTATATAATTTTTTTTTACTTATATGTATTTTTTTTAATTATATGTATTTTTTTTAATTATATGTATTTTTTTTACTTATATGTATTTTTACTTATATGTATTTTTTTACTTATATGCATTTTTTATTAATTATATGTATTTTTTTAATTATATGTATTTTTTTAATTATATGTATTTTTTACTTATATGTATTTTTTTACTTATATGTATTTTTTTACTTATATGTATTTTTTTTACTTATATGTATTTTTTACTTATATGTATTTTTTTAATTATATGTATTTTTTTTACTTATATGTATTTTTTTAATTATATGTATTTTTTTTACTTATATGTATTTTTTTTACTTATATGTATTTTTTTAATTATATGTATTTTTTTTACTTATATGTATTTTTTTACTTATATGTATTTTTTTACTTATATGTATTTTTTTACTTATATGCCTTTTTTTTACTTAGATGTATTTTTTTTACTTATATGTATTTTTTTACTTATATGTATTTTTTTAATTATATGTATTTTATTACTTATATGTATTTTTTTTACTTATATGTATTTTCTTACTTATATGTATTTTTTTTAATTATATGTATTTTTTTTACTTATATGTATTTTTTTAATTATATGTATTTTTTTTACTTATATCCGTTTTTTTACTTATATGTATTTTTTTTACTTATATGCATTTTTTTACTTATATGTATTTTTTTAATTATATGTATTTTTTTTAATTATATGTATTGTTTTTAATTATATGTATTTTTTACTTATATGTATTTTTTTTACTTATATGTATTTTTTTTACTTATATGTATTTTTTACTTATATGTATTTTTTTTAATTATATGTATTTTTTTTAATTATATGATTTTTTTTTACTTATATGTATTTTTTTTTAATTATATGTATTTTTTTTACTTATATGTATTTTTTACTTATATGTATTTTTTTTTACTTATATGCATTTTTTTTTACTTATATGTATTTTTTTTACTTATATGTATTTTTTTTTACTTATATGTATGTTTTACTCATATGTATTTTTTTTTACTTATATGTATTTTTTTACTTATATGTATTTTTTTTACTTATATGTATTTTTGTACTTATATGTATTTTTTTTACTTATATGTATTTTTTTTACTTATATGTATTTTTTTACTTATATGTATTTTTTTTTACTTATATGTATTTTTTTTACTTATATTTATTTTTTTTTACTTATATGTATTTTTTTTAATTATATGTATTTTTTTTTACTTATATTTTTTGTTACTTATATATATATTTTTTTACTTATATGTATTTTTTTTAATTATATGTATTTTTTTTACTTATATGTATGTTTTTACTTATATGTATTTTTTTAATTATATGTATTTTTTTTTACTTATATGTATTTTTTTAATTATATGTATTTTTTACTTATATGTATTTTTTTTTTACTTATATGTATTTTTTTTTACTTATATGTATTTTTTTTTTACTTATATGTATTTTTTTTTACTTATATGTATTTTTTTACTTATATTTATTTTTATTTACTTATATGTATTTTTTTTACTTATATGTATTTTTTTTACTTATATGTATTTTTTTTAATTATATGTATTTTTTTACTTATATGTATTTTTTTTACTTATATGTATTTTTTTACTTATATGCCTTTTTTTACTTAGATATATTTTTTTTTACTTATATGTATTTTTTTACTTATATGTATTTTTTTAATTATATGTATTTTTTTTTACTTATATGTATTTTTTTACTTATATGTATTTTTTTACTTATATGTATTTTTTAATTATATGTATTTTTTTTACTTATATGTATTTTTTTAATTATATGTATTTTTTTTACTTATATCCATTTTTTTACTTATATGTATTTTTTTTTACTTATATGCATTTTTTTTACTTATGTGTATTTTTTTTAATTATATGTATTTTTTTAATTATATGTATTTCTTTTAATTATATGTATGTTTTACTTATATGTATTTTTTTTACTTATATGTATTTTTTTTTACTTATATGTATTTTTTTTACTTATATGTATTTTTTTTTACTTATATGTATTTTTTTACTTATATTTATTTTTATTTACTTATATGTATTTTTTTTACTTATATGTATTTTTTTTACTTATATGTATTTTTTTTAATTATATGTATTTTTTACTTATATGTATTTTTTTACTTATATGTATTTTTTTTACTTATATGCCTTTTTTTACTTAGATATATTTTTTTTTACTTATATGTATTTTTTTAATTATATGTATTTTTTTTTACTTATATGTATTTTTTTTACTTATATGTATTTTTTTACTTATATGTATTTTTTAATTATATGTATTTTTTTTACTTATATGTATTTTTTTAATTATATGTATTTTTTTACTTATATCCATTTTTTTACTTATATGTATTTTTTTTTACTTATATGCATTTTTTTTACTTATATGTATTTTTTTTAATTATATGTATTTCTTTTAATTATATGTATGTTTTACTTATATGTATTTTTTTTAATTATATGTATTTTTTTTTACTTATATGTATTTTTTACTTATATGTATTTTTTTTTACTTATATGTATTTTTTTTTACTTATATGTATTTTTTACTTATATGTATTTTTTTTAATTATATGTATTTTTTTTTATTATATAATTTTTTTTTACTTATATGTATTTTTTTTTAATTATATGTATTTTTTTTAATTATATGTATTTTTTTTACTTATATGTATTTTTACTTATATGTATTTTTTTTTACTTATATGCATTTTTTTTTACTTATATGTATTTTTTTTACTTATATGTATTTTTTTTAATTATATGTATTTTTTTACTTATATGTATTTTTTTTAATTATATGTATTTTTTTACTTATATGTATTTTTTTAATTATATGTATTTTTTTAATTATATGTATTTTTTACTTATATGTATTTTTTTACTTATATGTATTTTTTTACTTATATGTATTTTTTTTACTTATATGTATTTTTTACTTATATGTATTTTTTTAATTATATGTATTTTTTTTACTTATATGTATTTTTTTAATTATATGTATTTTTTTTACTTATATGTATTTTTTTACTTATATGTATTTTTTTAATTATATGTATTTTTTTTAATTATATGTATTTTTTTACTTATATGTATTTTTTTACTTATATGTATTTTTTTACTTATATGCCTTTTTTTTACTTAGATGTATTTTTTTTTACTTATATGTATTTTTTTACTTATATGTATTTTTTTAATTATATGTATTTTTTTACTTATATGTATTTTTTTTACTTATATGTATTTTCTTACTTATATGTATTTTTTTAATTATATGTATTTTTTTTACTTATATGTATTTTTTAATTATATGTATTTTTTTTACTTATATCCATTTTTTTACTTATATGTATTTTTTTTACTTATATGCATTTTTTTACTTATATGTATTTTTTTAATTATATGTATTTTTTTTAATTATATGTATTTTTTTTAATTATATGTATTTTTTACTTATATGTATTTTTTTTACTTATATGTATTTTTTACTTATATGTATTTTTTTACTTATATGTATTTTTTTTTACTTATATGTATTTTTTACTTATATGTATTTTTTTTAATTATATGTATTTTTTTAATTATATGATTTTTTTTTACTTATATGTATTTTTTTTTAATTATATGTATTTTTTTTAATTATATGTATTTTTTTTACTTATATGTATTTTTTACTTATATGTATTTTTTTTTACTTATATGCATTTTTTTTTACTTATATGTATTTTTTTTACTTATATGTACTTTTTTTTACTTATATGTATGTTTTACTCATATGTATTTTTTTTACTTATATGTATTTTTTTACTTATATGTATTTTTTTAATTATATGATTTTTTTACTTATATGCATTTTTTTTACTTATATATATTTTTTTTACTTATATGTATTTTTTTTACTTATATGTATTTTTTTAATTATATGTATTTTTTTAATTATATGTATTTTTTTTACTTATATGTATTTTTTTTAATTATATGATTTTTTTACTTATATGTATTTTTTTACTTATATGTATTTTTTTTTTACTTATATGTATTTTTTTTTACTTATATGTATTTTTTTTAATTATATGTATTTTTTTAATTATATGTATTTTTTTTAATTATATGTATTTTTTTTTACTTATATGTATTTTTTACTTATATGTATTTTTTTTACTTATATGTATTTTTTTTTTACTTATATGTATTTTTTACTTATATGTATTTTTTTTAATTATATGTATTTTTTTTAATTATATGTATTTTTTTTACTTATATGTATTTTTACTTATATGTATTTTTTTTTACTTATATGCATATTTTTTTACTTATATGTCTTTTTTTTACTTATATGTATTTTTTTTAATTATATGTATTTTTTTACTTATATGTATTTTTTTTAATTATATGTATTTTTTTTACTTATATGTATTTTTTTAATTATATGTATTTTTTACTTATATGTATTTTTTACTTATATGTATTTTTTTACTTATATGTATTTTTTTTACTTATATGTATTTTTTACTTATATGTATTTTTTTAATTATATGTATTTTTTTTACTCATATGTATTTTTTTAATTATATGTATTTTTTTTACTTATATGTATTTTTTACTTATATGTATTTTTTTAATTATATGTATTTTTTTTAATTATATGTATTTTTTACTTATATGTATTTTTTTACTTATATGTATTTTTTTACTTATATTCCTTTTTTTTACTTAGATGTATTTTTTTTACTTATATGTATTTTTTTACTTATATGTATTTTTTTAATTATATGTATTTTTTTACTTATATGTATTTTTTTACTTATATGTATTTTTTTACTTATATGTATTTTTTTAATTATATGTATTTTTTTTACTTATATGTATTTTTTTAATTATATGTATTTTTTTTACTTATATCCATTTTTTTACTTATATGTATTTTTTTTACTTATATGCATTTTTTTACGTATATGTATTTTTTTAATTATATGTATTTTTTTTAATTATATGTATTTTTTTTAATTATATGTATTTTTTACTTATATGTATTTTTTTAATTATATGTATTTTTTTTACTTATATGTATTTTTTACTTATATGTATTTTTTTTTTACTTATATGTATTTTTTTTACTTATATGTATTTTTTACTTATATGTATTTTTTACAAATATGTATTTTTTTTAATTATATGTATTTTTTTTAATTATATGATTTTTTTTACTTATATGTATTTTTTTTTAATTATATGTATTTTTTTTAATTATATGTATTTTTTTACTTATATGTATTTTTTACTTATATGTATTTTTTTTACTTATATGCATTTTTTTTTACTTATATGTATTTTTTTTACTTATATGTATTTTTTTTTACTTATATGTATGTTTTACTCATATGTATTTTTTTTAATTATATGTATTTTTTTACTTATATGTATTTTTTTAATTATATGATTTTTTACTTATATGCATTTTTTTTACTTATATATATTTTTTTTACTTATATGTATTTTTTTTACTTATATGTATTTTTTTAATTATATGTATTTTTTAATTATATCTATTTTTTTTACTTATATCTATTTTTTTAATTATATGATTTTTTTACTTATATGTATTTTTTTACTTATATGTATTTTTTTTTTACTTATATGTATTTTTTTTCTTATATGTATTTTTTTTAATTATATGTATTTTTTTAATTATATTATTTTTTTTAATTATATGATTTTTTTTACTTATATGTATTTTTTTACTTATATGTATTTTTTTTACTTATACGTATTTTTTTTACTTATATGTATTTTTTTTACTTATATGTATTTTTTTTTACTTATATATATATTTTTTTACTTATATGTATTTTTTTTACTGATATGTATTTTTTTTACTTATATGTTTTTTTTTTAATTATGTGTATTTTTTTACTTATGTATTTATTTTACTTATATGCATTTTTTTACTTATATGTATTTTTTTTACTTATATGTATTTTTTTACTTATATGTATTTTTTTTACTCATATGTATTTTTTTACTTATATGTATTTGTGTTAATTATATGTATTTTTTTTAATTATATGTATATTTTTTACTTATATGTATTTTTTTTACTTATATGTATTTTTTTTACTTATATGTATTTTTTTTACTTATACGTATTTTTTTTACTGATATGTATTTTTTTTACTTATATGTATTTTTTTTTACTTATATGTATTTTTTTTACTTATATGTATTTTTTTTACTTATATGTATTTTTTTTTACTTATATATATTTTTTTACTTATATGTATTTATTTTACTTATATGCATTTTTTTTACTTATATGTATTTTTTTTACTTATATGTATTTTTTTTACTTATATGTATTTTTTTACTTATATGTATTTTTTTTACTTATATGTATTTGTTTTACTCATATGTATTTTTTTACTTATATGTATTTTTTTACTTATATATATTTTTTTTACTTATATGTATTTTTTTACTTATATGTATTTTTTTTTACTTTTATGTATTTGTTTTACTCATATGTATTTTTTTTTACTTATATGTATTTTTTTACTTATATGTATTTTTTTTACTTATATGTATTTTTTTACTTATATGTATTTTTTTTACTTATATGTATTTTTTTACTTATATGTATTTTTTTACTTATATGTATTTTTTTTACTTATATGTATTTTTTTTACTTATATTTATTTTTTTTTACTTATATGTATTTTTTTTAATTATATGTATTTTTTTTTACTTATATTTTTTTTTACTTATATATATTTTTTTTTACTTATATGTATTTTTTTTAATTATATGTATTTTTTTTACTTATATGTATTTTTTTTACTTATATTTATTTTTTTTTACTTATATGTATTTTTTTAATTATATGTATTTTTTTTTACTTATATTTTTTTTTACTTATATATATTTTTTTTACTTATATGTATTTTTTTTACTTATATGTATTTTTTTAATTATATGTATTTTTTAATTATATGTATTTTTTTTACTTATATCTTTTTTTTTTAATTATATGATTTTTTTACTTATATGTATTTTTTTACTTATATGTATTTTTTTTTTACTTATATGTATTTTTTTTTCTTATATGTATTTTTTTTAATTATATGTATTTTTTTAATTATATTATTTTTTTTAATTATATGATTTTTTTTACTTATATGTATTTTTTTACTTATATGTATTTTTTTTACTTATACGTATTTTTTTTACTTATATGTATTTTTTTTACTTATATGTATTTTTTTTTACTTATATATATATCTTTTTACTTATATGTATTTTTTTTACTGATATGTATTTTTTTTACTTATATGTATTTTTTTAATTATATGTATTTTTTTACTTATGTATTTATTTTACTTATATGCATTTTTTTACTTATATGTATTTTTTTTACTTATATGTATTTTTTACTTATATGTATTTTTTTTACTCATATGTATTTTTTTACTTATATGTATTTGTTTTAATTATATGTATTTTTTTTAATCATATGTATATTTTTTACTTATATGTATTTTTTTTACTTATATGTATTTTTTTTACTTATATGTATTTTTTTTACTTATACGTATTTTTTTTACTTATATGTATTTTTTTTACTTATATGTATTTTTTTTTTACTTATATGTATTTTTTTTACTTATATGTATTTTTTTTACTTATATGTATTTTTTTTTACTTATATATATTTTTTTACTTATATGCATTTTTTTTACTTATATGTATTTTTTTTACTTATATGTATTTTTTTTACTTATATGTATTTTTTTACTTATATGTATTTTTTTTACTTATATGTATTTGTTTTACTCATATGTATTTTTTTACTTATATGTATTTTTTTACTTATATGTATTTTTTTTACTTATATGTATTTTTTTTACTTATATGTATTTTTTTACTTATATGTATTTTTTTTTTACTTTTATGTATTTGTTTTACTCATATGTATTTTTTTTTACTGATATGTATTTTTTTACTTATATGTATTTTTTTTACTTATATGTATTTTTTTACTTATATGTATTTTTTTTACTTATATGTATTTTTTTTACTTATATGTATTTTTTTACTTATATGTATTTTTTTTTACTTATATGTATTTTTTTACTTATATTTATTTTTTTTACTTATATGTATTTTTTTTAATTATATGTATTTTTTTTTACTTATATTTTTTTTACTTATATATATTTTTTTTTACTTATATGTATTTTTTTAATTATATGTATTTTTTTACTTATATGTATGTTTTTACTTATATGTATTTTTTTAATTATATGTATTTTTTTTACTTATATGTATTTTTTTAATTATATGTATTTTTTTACTTATATGTATTTTTTTTTACTTATATGTATTTTTTTTTTACTTATATGTATTTTTTTTTACTTATATGTATTTTTTTACTTATATTTATTTTTTTTTACTTATATGTATTTTTTTTACTTATATGTATTTTTTTTACTTATATGTATTTTTTTTACTTATATGTATTTTTTTACTTATATGTATTTTTTTTAATTATATGTATTTTTTTACTTATATGTATTTTTTTACTTATATGTATTTTTTTTACTTATATGTATTTTTTTTTACTCATATGTATTTTTTTTACTTATACGTATTTTTTTTACTTATAAGTATTTTTTTTACTTATAAGCATTTTTTTTACTTATATGTATTTTTTTTACTTATAAGTATTTTTTTTACTTATATGTATTTTTTTTACTTATATGTATTTTTTTTTTCTTGTATGTATTGTTTTTTTACTTATATGTATTTTTTTTACTTATATGTATTTTTTTTTACTTATATGTATTTTTTTTAATTATATGTATTTTTTTTTACTTATATGTATTTTTTTAATTATATGTATTTTTTAATTATATGTATTTTTTTTTACTTATATGTATTTTTTTCTTATATGTATTTTTTTAATTATATGTATATTTTTTACTTATATGTATTTTTTTTTACTTATATGTATTTTTTTACTTATATTTATTTTTTTTTACTTATATGTATTTTTTTTACTTATATGTATTTTTTTTACTTATATGTATTTTTTTTACTTATATGTATTTTTTTACTTATATGTATTTTTTTTAATTATATGTATTTTTTTACTTATATGTATTTTTTTACTTATATGTATTTTTTTTTACTCATATGTATTTTTTTTACTTATACGTATTTTTTTTACTTATAAGTATTTTTTTTACTTATAAGCATTTTTTTTACTTATATGTATTTTTTTTACTTATAAGTATTTTTTTTACTTATATGTATTTTTTTTACTTATATGTATTTTTTTTTTACTTGTATGTATTGTTTTTTTACTTATATGTATTTTTTTTACTTATATGTATTTTTTTTACTTATATGTATTTTTTTTAATTATATGTATTTTTTTTACTTATATGTATTTTTTTAATTATATGTATTTTTTAATTATATGTATTTTTTTTTACTTATATGTATTTTTTTCTTATATGTATTTTTTTAATTATATGTATATTTTTTACTTATATGTATTTTTTTTTACTTATATGTATTTTTTTTACTTATTTGTATTTTTTTTTACTTATTTGTATTTTTTTTACTTATGTGTATTTTTTATACTTATATGTATTTTTTATACTTATATGTATTTTTTATACTTATATGTATTTTTTTTTACTTATATGTATTTTTTTTACTTATGTGTATTTTTTATACTTATATGTATTTTTTATACTTAAATGTATTTTTTTTTACTTATATGTATTATTTTTACTTATATGTATTTTTTTTACTTATATGTATTTTTTTACTTATATGTATTTTTTTACTTATATGTATTTTTTTTACTTATATGTATTTTGTTTTTACTTATATGTGTTTTTTTACTTATATGTATTTTTTTTACTTATATCTATTTTTTTTACTTATATCTATTTTTTTTATATATAATATATCAGTTAGACAAATCCGAACCCGGATTGTATTGTGTTTCTAATTGGTGAGCCCAAAATGAGGGCGAATCTCAAGTCTTGGACTTCCGGTTTGTTGGCTGTTATGGTTCTTGTAGGCTGCAAAGTTGTTTGGCTGAGGAAATAATTATATATATATATATATATATATATATATATATATATATATATATATATATATATATATATACATATATATATATATATATATATATATATACTAGCAGGGTGACCTGTGATGTCAACCCCAACATTGTTGTCTGTGGATTTCTAGTCTTTCCTCTTCTCTTCTGTCGTTTTGTTGTCTCTCACATTAGCAGCTGCTGAGGATAGCATGCAAAGGTTAACGAGTATAAAAAAACAAAACAAAACAAAACAAAACAAAACAAAACACAAACTCCAACACATTCTGTAAATATCAGTTGCATTCTGGGTGTATGTGTGACACCACTAACCTTCTACGCACGTTCTGTTGAAACCAAGTTCGTTAGTTAATGTCAACTCATCTCCATCTCCTAAAGCTCTCCCAACGTAATCTAAGCCACAACCTGCCTTCAACTATGTCAAACTCACAACTCTCCTCATACAACTAGACATTGTTCTCAACTCAAAACTGTCCCCAACTGTCACAAAATTCAAGACTGTCTGTAATCTGTCCTTAACTATTGCAAAACTTATTTCCACTCCTAAAACTAACTCTAAAATAAATTCTGTGTATCGCTTTATTGCAGGTCAATACTTTTGTAATTTTGAAATTGTTATGAAATGTAGAGAAGTGAAATATGGTACACTGGAAGAGCATAATAGATTTTTGTGGAATTTGAACAAATATTTTGAAAATTATGCTAATTTTTCTATTTTCTGGTAATTTTAAGTGTGTATCACTTTATTGCAGGTCTCCCGAAATGCCTAGAAAGGGTTGATTGAGAGCTAGTGAAAAGAATGTGTTGTTACAGGCCTTGCAGAAGGTTTATCTCTAGTAGATCTAGCCAAGGAACTTGGAATAGATCAAAGAACATTGTTTTCATTCGTTGAAAATGCAAACATCAAACAAAGTAAGAACAAAAACACAAGAAAGTCAGTTTCTGCTCGTGATGTTAGAAAAATTTGCCGTCAACTTATCAAGCAGTCGGGCAGCAACAGTGCTGCTATATTTGACAAGGCTGGAATATCTTCCTTATCCAGAAAGACATGTTGCAATGTCTTAAACGAAATTGCAAGAAGCATTCAGCCCATAGCAAGACCTGTTTTAAACCAAACTCATAAGGAAAAACGTTTGGCTTGGACTCAGAACTGCATGAAAATCAGCTTTGAAAATGTTCTTTTCATCAATGAGGCCAGAGGGTTTATATTGACCGATTTTTTGTTCATGTTGATTAACAATCCTATTTTATCTTTCTTTTGTGCTCCTTGAACAACTTCTTATACCTCTGTGCTACTGATAAACTTATTCCCTCTTTTATTTATTTCCTAACATTTGCAGGAGGAGGGGGTAGGGGGCGTTGATAGTATCACAGACCCAACATTATCCAAACTTGCTTAGAAATAGATTTGGTGATACACCTGTGTGCTTTTCAGCTATTTCTGCCTAAGTTTATTTGGTGGCCTTTTTCTTGAGTCATAATGTATATTGGTTTATATTGGAGGAGATGATATATTAAAACGTGTCATGAGTTATCTAGTGGATGTGAGATATTGTTCTTTTAACAGACAGATAATAAACGTATAAATCGTATGTATGTTGTTTAGCCAGGAGGACATGATATTGACGTGTAAACTGAGTCATGTTGTATCAGACTTATCACACGGGATATTTTTACAGTTCATATATAAGAAGAATAATATATGCTTCATACCTTTTTTCTTGAAGAGTTCTTCTGTATCTTCCCGCTGCTCCGTGACGAACCATGAAGTGATCAGCACCATCCAATTGAGACATATGTTCTTATTTGTGAAACCATTAAAAAAAACTCTTTATATTTTTGTAATATAAATTTATTACAGTTGTCTCAAATGGTTTTCACAGAATCTGCAGTTAGTCTACATTTTCTGTTCTTACAGCCCGCTCCTAGCTGTCTGCCCACCCCTGTCTAGACGTCTGTCTGCTCTGGTGGTCAATCCTCAACTCTCTGAATCTCTCCAAAACTAACTACATCACGTGTTCTCTTACGTCACCTAATTACGTGTCTCAGACCAATTATTTGTTTATTCAAAACCCCAAAATAATGTTTGCATATATTTTCTATTTTCACATTCCTTTTGCGATTCACACGTCAATCATTTCTTCCGCAATTTAATTGTTTATTTTTCTAATCATAATAACTGATCCAGCGACCATCCGTCACTCAAATCAATTAATAAGAATATGATAATAATAATAATAATAATAATGTTTTGACCATTCCGCTTGCCACAGTTAACAGATACTATACTATGATCTCAGCCTAAGGGGTCATAATATTACAATAATGGTGATAAGCCACCATATTGCATTCCTTGCCTCTAGCCGTAACTTGTCAAGAGACGAGATACAAATTCCTGCTCTAGAATAAAAACTAAAGAACTAGAACCAAGCCACCCAGTCTTTTGTTCTTGCGTTACTAACTCCTGGTTCCTATTATATGTTGATATACTAAATGGAGAATCGGCGCCAGAGTGCATCCCATGCCAGGAGACATTCACAGTAAACATATCCTAGTTGGGTGTGATGACTTCGCCCCAACTAGAAAATTATATTATACAGAAAGCAATATGGAGGACCTTTTTGAAAAGGTCAACTCAACAAATATTCTAGCATAGCTAAGGAAAGTAAATTTATATAAGAAAATTTAAGGAAATTTAAAGTCACCCAAATATACACATCCATGTATAAATACAACATTTAATTTCTTAGTTCAATTTTATAAAAAAAGGGAGGAAAGGCTGAAAAAGTCCCCCCCCCCCAATAAAAAAAGTTAAAAAAAAAGGACTCCGGCATTAAATGACCACATAGGTTGATATGCCGTAAAACCAATCAATCAATCAATCAATCAAACCTATTATATATTGACGAAATTGTTAAATAAAGTTGATATGAATTTAAGAGAAGATGTTTGGTGTTTTAATTTGAAATTCTAGTGAGCTATTTTCTTCATTTCAAGTAAGACTAGTCAGAGCAAGTCCTGGTAACATCAACTTGAAAGAACAGTTGGAAATGACTCATACACCATACATTACGACCATGTAATCCCTACAGCCACCTACCTTGAAAATGTTGCTGTCAAACTTGACATGGTCATATGGAAGAAGTCAGAGAGAGTGGCAACTTTGGTTGAAGTGAGTGTCCTTAATGATGGAGGGCTGAACACAGCTGAAAGATAGAAACAGACCAAATATCAAGGTCTCATGTATGATATGAAAAGAAACGGGAATCTTAGGGAGATATCAATCATACCAGTTATCATAGGTGCCACAGGGCTTATGAAGAAGAACCTGAAGTCCTACCTAAATAATATTCCTGGTGAACCAAGTGCAAAAGAGATCCAGACAATTGCACTTAAGGGAATAATGAGGATACTAAAAAGGGCTGTCGGTTGCTTTTAATAAAAAGAAGGGCAACGTTGGCAGCTGGTTTGGCTGCCCCATACCCAATGTTGCAATCTTCAAAGAAAGAAAATAAAAAAATAAAAAATGATGAATACAGACACAGTAACCATACTATATGATTTTCAGAGGTTAATCGGTTCGTAGAAGAGTGATGTGTTATAGTGAGTTATATGATTTATCTTCTCTTTAGGAGGTTAGGCACAAGGTCAAGCGTTGGTTTGATGAAAGTGTTTTTGTGGAACGAACTGGATTTGAACTCGGCACACCCAGGTTGGCAATCCATGTCGTTAACTACACAGCCACCATCATCACATTAACTGTGTTATATTTATTAAGAAATTCTTTTTGCATGACTAATGAATTTCTTTACTTCTATATTCATCATCATCATCATCATATGAATCCGAAGATTCTTTTGTTGGCATTGGTTTCCTTGATATTTTCCTATTCAGAATTCTTTCTAGGAGGACATTGTGAATTATGGGGAGGATCACAAGAAGGTTGCCAATATCATAAGTGAAAGAAATTTTTTGTGGAACAACTGGATTCGAACTTGGGATACTCAAGTTGTCAGTCAGTGTCATTAACCACTTAGCCACTGTGTGGATGTATATTTACCGAATTTGTTCGGATCTGCAAATTTATTTTTATTCTCAGCTTTTAACCCTTGGCTCGACTCAACTTTTTTTCTCTATTGGTCAAAAAAGAATTAATATATTGGTGCAAAAAGAAACCATTTTTTTAAATTTTTTTTTTTTTTACAAAAACTGGAAACATTATGTTAAATATTAGTTGGTTAATTTGGTTAGTAAGGTAGAAATAGTCGCAGTTTAACATCGTGCCTGGGACAATTTACAATTTTCTTTTTTTTTTTTGGTGTGATTTTGACTGTTCAAGCTTCTCTTTTTTGGGTTTCTGAAAAGAGATTTATTCATAATTAGATCTCAAAAAGTTAGGTTATAAAATGTTTTAATTTTATTCTTTTTATAGGTTTAGTGAAAATGTCGGCTATATTATTCTCAAACGTCACATAAGTAAGAGTAATAGATTTTTTACTTGTTTCATCCCTTATAAAATGATATCTGATATCAATATGCTTCGACCTTTGATGAATCATAGAATTATTTGCTAATAAGATACTGCTCTGATTGCCAGAATGAATTACTATAGGTTTTTTACTTAGATCTGGTTTTAAAATAGATTTTAGAAGGGTCTTCAGAAAATTTGCCTCCTGCGGGGAATGAGTAAGAGCCACATATTTTGCTTCACAAGTAGAAAGGGCAACAACTTGTTGCTTTTTAGTTTTCCAAGAGATCATAGGTCCAGTCTTTGACAGTCTAAAACAATACCCAGTTCCGTTATACTTTTTCTATCCTCAGAGTTACCCCAATCTGAATCTGAAAATCCTTCTAAATTTAGAGGATATGTAGACTTTTTAAATATTAAAGATTGTTCCTTGGTTCCTTTTAGATAATGAAGGATTTGTTTTGCATGATTAAGGTCTTTAATTGTCGGTCTCGATAAGTTTTGAGATAGCTTTGTTAAAATGTAACATATGTCAGGCCTAGTTGTGGTCATCAAATAGATGAGGCTTCCAACCATTTTTCTGTATAATCGATCATCTATGGATTTTGTTTCAGTCTCTATATTTTTATTTATGTCCATTTCGACAGCAGTTGTCCGCAGTTTGCAATCTGGCATTCCAAACTTCAGCAGAATTTTTTCAATGTATCGTGATTGGTTCATTGTTATAGTTTCATTTTCATGGGTAAATTTTATACCAAGGAACCATGACAGTCATCCAAGATCGGCCATTTTAAATTTTTTATTCAATTTATTTTTAACATCTCTTAAAGTGTTGTCACAGTTTGAGGTGAGTAATATATCGTCAACCCAAAAAACCAAAATCAACAATTTATTACCTACATTTTTGGTATACATACACGCGACTATGAGATATTGTTTGAATTCCTGTTCTATTAAATAATTATGGAGTGTTAGATTCCAATTGCGAGCATTTTGTCTTAGTCCATATAAAGATTTATTCAGTTTCCACACGCAATTTTTATTTTTCATTTTAAATCTCTCTGAAGGGTAAATGTAGATTTCACAGTCACTTGGAGCATTTAAATAAGCATTTTTTACATCCATTTGATGTATTTTTTAATTGTATTGAGTGGCAAGTTGTAATAAAATTCTAATTGTCGTTAAATTTGTTGTTGGTGAAAATGTTGCAAAATATTCCACTCCAGAAATTTGTGAAAAACCGTTTGCAATAAATCTTGCTTTAAAAGTTTCACTGCCAAAAGCTGTGATCTTTTTGGAAAAAACCCAGCGTGAAGAAATTATATTTTTATCTGTTGGTTTTGCCACTATTTCGTATGTGTTATTTTCAGATAAAGCTTGATTCCATTCTTGGTAATTTTCTGAATTAATCACCTCATTATAACTTTCTGGTGCATTTTTCAACGAATAACAGTAATCCACTGTATAGTCTTGTATCTTTTTAATTTTTAAGAAGTCTGGCCTTTTTCGCTCCCTTATAGGGTATCAACGTATCTGGTTAATATTTATGTCAGTAGTTCTTCTGCAATTGTTGTTGTTATTAATATTTTCATTGTGACCGATTAAGATGCTAGGTAATATTTCTTCACGTTTTTCATCCACTGGATCGCCATTTTTTGAATTTAATGTATCATTGAATTTTACACATCTAACCCTTTTTCTGGCATTTTGGGCTGGAAAGTAGATTAAATATGCTGGACTGTTTTTATCATAACCTACGAAAATACCTTTTTCGCTTTTAGTATTTAGTTTACTGGGATTTTCTATAAATGCAAAACAATCTGAACCAAATATATGCATTCGGTTCATTTAGGGTTTTACACTGCAAAACGCTTCATATGGTGTTTTGCCTAATCTTCTATTGAACGATCTATTTCTGATATATGCTGCTGCCATTAAAGTGTATGTCCACAAACTATGCGCTAATTTCGATTCGATAAGTAGACACCTTGTCATCTCAAAAAGGGTTTGCCATGCCCTTTCAGTGGTGCCATTTTGAAAGGGGGAATATCGCGCAGATTTCTCATGTTTAATACGGTGGTTAATTAATAGAAGTTCAAAGTCTTTACTAGTAAATTCAGTCCCATTGTCTGAATGAATACATTTTACCGAGCCGTACGGGGCCATATAAGCTAAATATTTCTTAGTGGCGAGGATAGTGGCGGATTTGTTTTTTAGAAAATAAACCATAATTAAACTGGAAAAATCATCAATAAAGTTCAAAATGTACCTTAGATTATTTCTCCCCATCGGGCTGAACGGACCTGCTAAGTCACAATGCACAAGTGAGAGAATTTTCGTAGCTTTTTTGTCTGGCGTTCGGCTTATATCTTTTGTCATTTTCCCCTGTGCACACACATCACAATTTGGGAGATCGTCTGAAGGTATTATTTTCATGCCTTCGACCACATTTGGTAATTTTTTAATATCAGCTGTATTGCAGTGTCCTAGAATTTTATGCCAGGTTTCCAAGTTGTGACAGGCAGTTTTCGAGGGAACCATACTTTTTAAATAATATAGTCGGCCATTTTCTTTAATGTCAAATACAGTTCCATTGGGGTATATCAATTTTGACTTGTTTTGGCCAAACTTTATATTTGCACCACACGGAAAATATTTTTTTAGAATACAGTTACAGATTTCGCCTTTATTATTTTTTAGAGATATTTTAGCATCGCCTCTTTTCAAGACTATATCATTTATTTGACTACCGTCGGCAAGTTCGACAAAATGACTTTGTGGATTAAAGTTTGAACCAAAATTAATAAAATCAGATTCCTTGGTGCTAATGTGTGCTGTAGCACCACAGTCTACAAGGAGATTTTTACCGTTTATGGTATTGTCAAAGTTACATGTGACTAGAAATGTATGTTCTTCCTCAAAGTTCTCAACGTTTTTTACGGAGTCCATTTTAGAGCATTTATATCGACATTGGAAACTTTTGTGGTTGGGTTGTCCACAATTATAGCAGATAATTTTATTCTTTTTCTTGGGAAAATTACTTTTGGGGAACATGTTGCGGTGAGGTGCATAATTTGGTGGTGTCTGTTTTTGAGAAGCATTTTTGAACTTCGTAATATTGTTGGAGTTATTATTGTCCACGAGCATACGATTAGTCTCTTCGTAACTGCGCAATGCTACTTTAAACTCACTGAAATTTATGGGTTTGTCTTTTTGCGTTATAACAGTTGTAAATGGTTTAAAATCGGCTGGAAGTCCCTTGAGGGTCATATCACTTATTATTTCCCCTGAGAGTTTTAAGGCATTGGCGGTTGTTTCTGCCCTTATAACGTAGTTGGTAATAGTTTCATCCTCGTTACGTTTCAGAGACGTTAATTCTGTATATAGGGATATCATTTTCGGTTTTCCTTTTGATAAATAATGTTCTCTTAATATGTTCAATGCTTTCCGTCCATCATCCAATGCGTCTCTTATAATCAGAGACAGACTTCTATTGTCTAAGCATTGAATCAGTTCTGCAAAAACAGTTGCGTTCTTTTCAAGAAATTCGGGGTCATTAGGATTCTCTGTTGGAGATTGTATCATTTTGTGTAGTTTTGAATCCTTAGATACCCCAGACATTTTACCTGCCACAATTTGAATTTAGATTCTGAACCGTCAAAGAAAAGATGATGGCTGGGTGCATAACCTGTTAAGTGTTGAGACATCTTGTTGAACAAAGATGGTGGCCAAGAATCAGTGCAGTCCCGATACTTAGTGTAAAGTAATTGCCAGTAACAAAGATGGCAGCCAAGAATCAGTGCAGTCCCGATACTTAGTGTAAAGTTATTGCCAGTAATAAAGATGGCGGCCAAGAATCAAATGCAGTCCGTGATGTAGTTAACGGCAAACTGATTGAATCCAAAATTTAAAATTTTTATAGTAACTTTGGAAGATTTTCATTGGTTAGAGCACAGCTGGTGGTTATAAAAATGATCGTCAAAATCATTGGTGTCATACCCACCATCAGGAGTCAAAAACATTTAACTTCTATATTCATCATCATCATATGAATCCGAAGATTCTTTTGTTGGCATTGGTTTCCTTGATATTTTCCTATTCAGAATTCTTTCTAGGAGGACATTGTGAATTATGGGGAGGATCACAAGAAGGTTGCCAATATCATAAGTGAAAGAAATTTTTTGTGGAACAAATGGATTCGAACTTGGGATACCCAAGTTGTCAGTCAGTGTCATTAACCACTTAGCCACTGTGTGGATGTATATTTACAGAATTTGTTCGGATCTGCAAATTTATTTTTATTCTCAGCTTTTAACCCTTGGCTCGACTCGACTCTTTTTCTCTAAAGCACACCAACCAAACCAACCCGTCTCCTGTTCTTGTGTTACTCCTGGTATGTGGTTCGGTTGGACAACACAGGCATGTTCAAGTTCCCATAGTATTACATCAGGTAATTAGAAGACCTTTGCATACATGTAACATTGCCGTTAATATGTTAACAGACCCAACACATTGTAGACTCCATCACAAGGAAACAAAAGAAAGAACAAAACTCGATGCACATTTCCTTTTTTTAACAAAGCCTTTATATTGGGTATTTCCAACAATGCATTTTTTTTTCTAAGCTACTTAAACAGTTCATTTCTCCTTTGCCAGTCAAGTGTGACTTTTTGTCTCTGTGTAACACCACCTATGTGTCTTAAATCCCACTTCTCCCAACACTTGTGTCTTAAACACATCCTTTTCTGCTCTCTCATGTCTCAAAGATGTCCTTTCTCACTCTCTCGTGTCTCGGACATATTCTTTCCCGCACTCTCGTGTCTCGGACACGTCCTTTCCCGCACTCTCGTGTCTCGGACACGTCCTTTCCCGCACTCTCGTGTCTCGGACACGTCCTTTCCCGCACTCTCGTATCTCGGACACGTCCTTTTCCACTCTTGTGTATTGAACACATTTTGAATCCTCTACGTCTCAAACACATCTCAAATGTGTGTCCTTTTTATTTCTACTCTTATGTCTCATCGGGCAGGCAGCTTCATCATTTGCATATGGCTGCTGCTGCTGCTAACACAGCGTCTGCAGCTCTGTTACACATGTGCACTTTTCTGTCAATTTCCGCTTAAGCCTGCTTTCATGCTGAATATAAATAATTCAGATGCCGACATAAACAGATGTATATTTCCCTAGCTTGCCTCTCGTGACTTGGACAAAAGGCAAAACAAGACATCTATACTCAATTACATTTCTATAATGCACGCCTGCTGAACCAACATGCCTTACATTCTTGTGTGTCTCAATGTTGATGAAATTGTTGAATAAAAGAAGACCTCCAATTTGTAGTGGAGACAAAAATGGAAGATCACATTCAATGCTGTCCAAACTTATTTCCTTTAATAATTATAAGAAACCTTCTCAACCACTAATAGCCATGGCTAATAATACAATTCTTGAAAGAACTTCATTCAAACTCTCCGGCTTAATGTTCACAGGAAACAGGAGTTGGAACAGATACATTGAGGACATTGCCAAGGCTGCTGCAAAGAAGGTGGGTTCTCTCTACCGTGCTAGAAAGTTACTATGCCTGAAAGCATCATGTACCTCTATAAGGCCACCATTCGCCCATGTATGGAGTAGTGTTGCTACATTTGGGCTGGTGCATCTGCTACTAGTCTCTCCCTCTTAGACAGGCTTCAAAAGAGAGTCGCCAACCTAATAGGTCCTGCACTGTCAGCTAGGCTTCAACCTCTGTCCCATCGATGATATTTTGCATCCCTCTGCTTGTTTTACAAGTATTTTAATGGTATATGATCTGACGAACTCTAAACCTTTGTATCCCCACAATGTAAATACTCCGGACAAACCCGACAAGCAGCAAAATCCCACCCCTTCACAGTAGAAAGCCTTCTACTCTAATAGTTTCTTCCCTAGGATTGCTAGACTTTGGAATTTTCTTCCGGGTCCTTGCTTTTCCTGACTGCACTGAAGTGTAATGTAAACAAACATCCTGCTGCTCAACTCCCTACATAGCATCCCTGCTAATTATATCCCAGATAGTAGCCCCCTACATCAAAATGGCACTGTACCTTGTTTGGGATAAAAATGCAATAAAATATATATGGATATATCTATAAAAGTGAGAATCTGTGTGTGTGTGTGTGTGTGTGAGGATACTTCTCAACCTATATACTTAATGAATTTTTGGTCTACAGACTTGAAATTTGGTATATAGGGTATTCAGACATGTAGAAAACATTTTAATTGTTTTTTCATCCGCAAAAAGGGTTGCTAAGGGGTCAAAATTGAAAAACTGTGACGTGGTGGGGGGGGGCGCCAAATTTTCAACTGTTTGCTGTTTCACAAATACGCATACGTGAATGGTTCACATTACAGATTCATCATGTTAACAATAAGTAGGTTTGAAAACACTTTTAAAGACCGTGTGAAGCCGGTCCAATGGTTACTGTATTTGATTCACTGTCTTTAAGTTTTGGTTTCAATCTTGGCCCGGGTATTTTCTTTTCTTATATTTTTTTTGCTTACAAGAAATGAACAGTTTAGAAAAAAAAACAACATAATACTCGCATACACATATCAGTTTCTAGTAGAATCCGTGGAAATTCCACGGTAGTTAACAACTTTAAAAACACATTATAAATAAAATTAATAAAAAATAAAATAAAACAAATAACAGCGAATTTAAAACAATTTTTAGCAATTTTTTTTTTAATCTTTTAAAACTAAAATGAATTGATTTTGAAAATTTAGATTCTTTTTCAATGAAATTTGAACACACATCACATTATTTTGTTTTGTTTTTTGAATAATTTTTTATATAAATTATAAAGTGTAGAATGTTTTTGACTTGTGATGGGGGTATATATTTAAATGCTGCCCACATCAGCATTATGTGGCACAAGGCCGGAAAGTGGGAACCCCGCAGGCTCCCCTAAAGGAGGGGCACTCCTGCAATTTTAAAAACTGCCTGAGTAACCCCGTCGGCATTCCCCGGTCGGGGCGCCTCAGGCAGCAAGCAATAAACTTGCCCCACCGGAAAGCCCGGTGGCAAGGCCTGGGAGGGTAGACCTCCTAGGTATTACTCAGGCGGCGTACCTCAGTTCAACAGGTGCTGGGCCGGTTCCCGGCCCCTCACCTGTTGGGCTGAGTGTCAAGTGACGAATCCTTGACGTGTACTACGGTCTCCCTGCAGCCGAAGCCACGAGAAGACACATCCCATCACAAGTTCATTGTAATGGGGGTATGAGACCAATGGATTCGCCAATCATTTTTATAACCAACGGCTGTGCTAAACAACCAATGAAAACGTCCCAAAATTATTATAAAAATTGTCGAATTTTGGATTCAATCAGTTCGCCGTTTACTTTGTCACGAACCGCATTTAATTCTTGGCCGCCATCTTGGTTATTGATCTGAACTACACCGCCATCTTTGTTCAACACAATGTCTCAAAACTTAACATAAAGTAACAGATGTCAATTCAGTTGCACATTTTTATTTTTATATTAAAAAGAAACTATAATAAAAAATAAAATTTAGTCTCCTCTCAACATAATTTTTTTTTTAATTATAAAATAAATAGGTAATTTGAAATCGTAAACGGAGAGCTATGTTTTTTTTTTTTTTTTAGATTTTCAGAGAGGTAATGGTTTAATGATTTTTAACTGATACAAGAGAGGTTATAAAGGGAGGTAATTCGTTTCTCATTAATTAATGTTTGCGATGATGTTTTTTTGTGTGACACTGGACATACGGACAAGTAAATTGATATTTATATATAACATTTATGTGTATTTTACGACCGGGCAACGCCGGACGGCCTACTAGTATATATATAAATTGTAGAGAAGATGTTTGTCTTTTTAACTGGAACATTTTGATTTTTTTTTTACCATCCCAATCAGATGAATACAGACACATCGACGTTCCTACTAAATGTCCAACTCATCTCACCCCAAACTCTGCACACTCCTAGATTGGTCAATGTGGTTGTCTTTCCTTGTCTCTTTTAGGGTTGCATGGATAAACCAAAGTAACCCAGTTACTGCGTTCTTAGGGGGTCACATGCGTCACCTCCTATAAACTCAAACATTTAGGGCTGCCCTCTCTTTTTCCACTTTCATTTGTGTGTTTTTTTATTCACTTTTCTTTTTGCTGGGGATGGGGCGGCATGTTGGATATAAAATATTCACTTGTTATTTAGTTCACTCCAACTGAGAGCTCTCTTTAGGATTCTAACCATCCCTTTAAGCACAATTGTTTGGATCTTTCTTACACTTGGTTCGCAAGGTATATTCACCAGGTAATTTTTTTGTAATTCTTTTTCATGAGTCCAGTTCCTCCTATAATTACTGGAATGATGAAAATAATTATTAGAATGATAGAAATCTTCCTAAGATTCCAGTTTCTTTTCATGTCATACATAGCCTTGAGCCGCTGGAAGGACATAGGCCA
Source organism: Euprymna scolopes (assembly GCF_053919585.1). Lineage (NCBI taxonomy): Eukaryota > Metazoa > Mollusca > Cephalopoda > Sepiida > Sepiolidae > Euprymna > Euprymna scolopes. Next base: position 23,195,664 of record NC_136492.1, on the reverse strand, counting down.
TCTACAACTTTGTAGATGCTTTTGTAGTGAGTACTTTTTTCGGGGTGAGGGTGCTGGCCCCACGCCCAACCTTCCTAGAAGATACATACAGCGCCTAAACTTCCCAAATGGTCACCCATCTGGTACTGGCCAGGTTCAACGTTGCTTAACTTCGGTGATCTGGCGAGAACGGGCATGTCAATGTGATTGTGGCGTACTACATAAAACCATGGTATTTTGTCATCTTCTCCTTCGCAGTTCTGTTTCAGCCAGCATCATTAGGGATACTGACTCTAACTAGGGTTGCTACTTTCTCCCTCTTGTCTGATATTACTATGCCCTGTTTTTATAGTTGATACGTTTTCAAACTGAATAATAAAAAAAAAACAATAACCATACAATATGTCCTATTTGAAATTTAAATCATACAAATAAAATTTTCTGGGAAGACAATGGAAGTGGCTCCAAATCTCTATATTACGCTCTATGTGGCAAATATCTATGTGCCTCCACCGCTAAGTAACCCATGGGGACATAATCTTAAAACTTGATAAAATACTCAGATCCGATTTTTATGAAATTTAAACCATGTTTATAAAACACTAATTCAGAAAATTTTCTAACATTTCAGCTTATTCGAGTAAATAGAGTATATCTAACAAAGGAAGTTATTGTACGAGATTTAAAAAGTTAAACCTAAATAGCATTTAAACTAACATATCAAACTTTGATTTTGACTAGCCAAATTCTCATTTGTTTTATTGTTGTACAATGTTATTGACACCATGGTAACACGCTTAGCTACAGTTTATTTTTAAAATTGTGTAATCCCATCCGGAAACATATTTTCAATTTCAATTGGAAAAAAATAAATAAATAATCGTCTCGGGGAATAACTCATTTTTTACTGGAGAATAATTTTAATTTAATTTTAATGCATCGAAAAACCAAGCTTTTCTCCTTTAACCATAATTGCTCTGACCTCCATTATGCCCAATTGAAATGAATGGTATAGAAATGGGACAATAAAATGGAGTTTCATTCTATATTAATAAACAACTTTATTTGTTATCTTTGTCAGTAGCGTTAGTAGATGAGAGAAAAACGAGTTAGTAGGTTGAAGTGTTCTGGAGTAAAGATAGAATTAATATATTGCCGGTTTGTTGAGGAGAGAAGAGCTCAGTCTACACATGTTTATAGCTAGTAGTCGTTGGTACAAAGGAAGCCAATTACAGGAGAAAGAAAGGGCAAAGTCTTTAGAGTGTTGTCGTGGGTGAGTTGTATCGACGAGAGTACTCCTGTAGAATGATAAATAATGTTTGTGTGAGTACAGCACATGGAAATAGAAGAGAGTCATAGCTAGCTTGTTGGACTCACGTCCTGCCTGGAGAATTGAGAGTTTCGAATTTTATATACTCTGTCACGTGATAAAGGGCATTTTATATACTCAGTCACGTGATTGAGAGCTGGCTTGTGGTTGGACAAGCCAGGGAGAAAGTGAATCTCAAATCTCGAGTCATGAGAAGTACTTTTACACCACTTATCAAGGCCCGGAAGCCACTCGGGGATAAGGGTTATTGCGTGTACAGTAATCAATGGGATAGTATCGTAGTAATCGTTAGTAATGGAGATTTGATAAAGTATCTTACTTAAGGGGGCGGTTTATCAGAAATTTGTTTATGTTGGACTTGAAGACATCCAAGTTGTAGTCAGGTGGGAAACAGGCAAACGGAACAGAGTTCCACAGGCGTGCACTTCTAAGTAAGAAGCTTTGTTCATGGAAGCCTGTTTGTAGCGAGTGTCGGTTGCTCTTGTCTTGGGGAAGTTTCAAGTCTTGACAAACATCTGGGACTGACCTTCACTCCTGATCTGAAATGAAACAAATACATCGAATCTGTTGCCAAGATCACTAGAAAAATGGCTGGATCACTCTACCGCTCCAGAAGGTATCTCACTGCTGATGCAATCTTCTATCTGTATAAGAGCTAGGTACGCCCTATGGAGTACTGTTGGCACATCTAGGCAGGAGCTGCTCGGCACATCCTATTTTTAATAGAGTTCAAAAACGGCTCCGAAACCTAGTAGGTGATGCCCTTCTCCTGCAACTTCTTTCCCACAGAAGAGATGTTGCAAACTTGTGTCTATCGTCATTTTCATGGCAAGTGACTGACTGAACTCGAATCTGCCAAACTTTCACAAAAGAAAAAACACTACTAGCTACAACCACTATGTATGCTTTCCTCCTATTATGTTATGTCGCCTGCATCCATGGGGGTTGCTTCCCTTTGTTTAATGTTGTAAATCTCAATTCTCGCATCAAACATGAATAAACAAGACTCGAGAAGTCAGTCATCTTGGTCTTAATGATGATTCATCTTTTCCTGTTTTTACCAATAACCCCCCCCCCACTATCTATCTGTGCCTAAATCTAAACGCAGATTCCATGAACAAAGTTTCTTTCTCAGAATTACCCACCTGTGGAACACTGGTCTGCTGGCATGCTTCCAGGTTGAATACAACATGATCGCCTTCAAACCTAATATAAATCAGTTCTTGTTGAACTGTCCATATAAATAATCAAATCTACTCAATTAACGATTACTAAACTACCACCTTACATTCATTAACCTTTATCCCTGAGTGACCTTCAGACCTTGATAAGTGGTGACTTCCAAGTAATATATATATATATATATATAACAGTTGTCTCCTTCACACCTAAAATCTTATTTCATTCTCTATATCAGTTTAAAACAGGAAAATAAAAAACAAAAATTAAAAACTAAGATGACTTTATTGCATACCGGGCAATATTCTGTATTATAATAGCTCCATTCTGTGAGGTGGTGGTGATCTAGTGGTTAATGATACGAACTGACGACATGGTTGTCCCAAGTTCGAATCAATTTCATTCCACAAAAATCACATTTAGGATGTTGTCAACATTTAAGTGGTCCCTCACATAATCCTTGATGTCTTTCTAGAAATAATTCTAACTAGAAAAATATCGGGGAAACGAATGCCAACAATGGAATCTTCTGATATATATGATACTAGCCTGGGTGCCCGGCGTTGCCCGAGTGTTTGGAGGTGTTAAAAAAAAAAAAAAAAAGAAGGTGGTAGTAGACAGGCAGGCAGGCTCGAATCTGTGACGCGAAGGCGGAAAAGAACGTGAAAGAAAATCTGACGTCTTACCGCTACGCCATGAAGCGACCGGAAGTCTAAAGCGTTCAAATTAGACGTAGTCAATCAAAAAGGTGACTTGCAGAAATGGCGTTGCTTTTAAACCTCCCATGAAGGTAGTTTTTAATGTAGGGAGAAAAGCAGCTCCCCTTGGCAGTATTCAAATAAATAGTAATTGTCTCAGTATGAAGGGTTTCCCCTACATTGACCGAGGACGAATTACAGAACAGATACTACCTGGGTGAAGGCAGGGATACGAAAAGGACAAACAAACAGCTGACATGATGGGGCGGCATGAATTTTTTAAAACTCAATCAAAAAAAATGACAGAAACCGTGTCCATTTGCAAATCTGAGATATTATGATCTAGGAAGTATAGGAAAACTTCTCCCAGAATCTAACCGATGCGAGAAGCCTTTCGTGGACATACATAACTGTGCGCACCCAAGTATGTGTTGAGCAAAAAAAAAAAAAAAAGTGGTAGTAGGCAGGCAGGCTCGAACCCGAACTGCAAAGTAGGAAAAGAATGTGGAAGAAAAAAAAAAAAAAAAGTGACTTCTTTGCCGTTGCGTCCATCACCAAACCGGAAGTGGTGAAGGTTTAAATTAAGGCTAGTCAATCGAAAAGAGAGGATGACTTTTGAAAATATAGGTGAAAAAAGCGACCTCTCTCTGTAGAAAAGTGCTCAGTTGTTTCACAACGTTTCGTGAAACAACTAAGAAAAGATGAGGATAATAGTCCGCAATAAATAAATTAATTTAAATAATACTCATCTCAATAATGAATTCCAATTAAAATAATATATAAACCATTCAGTGGAAGATCAGATAATAAATAAACATGAATTTATAAGACCAAAAAATTCAACCTTGATCGCCTTTGGGGCCCAGTTGATAGAGACGTTGAATCTCTGCGTTTCCAGGTGAGAATTGTCTGAAGATAGTGGTTTCAATCCTACCCAAAGCCGACCAAACACGTGGTGAGACGACAACTACAGAAGGCAGTAATTGCAGTGAATGCAGTCAGGAGATTCAGAGTTCCTATTCCGTCGCGGTTACCACCTGACGAAAGCCAAAGGAATAGTTGGCCGAAACGTGAAACAACTAAGAAAAGATGAGGATAATAGTCTGCAATAAATAAAATTAAGAACTAATTCTCTATTGAATATTATATACAAAAAAGACTTGGGTGCCATCAGCTAGAATCAAAACCAAAGCATTCAGCCCTGTAGGTACATTTCTCTACCGTCTGAGCTATCGACGGATAGACAAAAAAATTTTTTTAAATTAAGCCACTTAAAGCTATGAATGAATTTGCACATGCAAATATATTGACAAGTTGAAAGGAACATTTTGCATTTCAACTTGTCGATATTTTTTTGTACACGTTATTTATCCATCCAACTCATTGCAATTAGAAGCTCTAATTCCAAGAATCGATTGTTCTACTTAGAGAGAAGTGTTGTCAAACTGCTATCCAGCCAACTTTGTATGCACTGCACACAGGGATACAATGCACATCCTCAAGTTTGAAACATGTACAATTATCGCGCCTTTTAATCCAGCAGTTGCATGTTTCAGCCCACAAATGGCGATATCGACTTCCTTTTTCTTTCCTCTCTTACACCTGGAATGCTAAGCTGAACGAGCACGTTAAAAACACACTTCTGCCTTTCTTGTACTCATTGCACGTAATAATTCTGCAAGTTATGCAATTAATGAGCATAGTTTATTTTTCATCTGTAAAGGTTAGTTTTTCGATGTTCCAGACAACATGCAACAACTCCACTGCATACTTCAAAAGTCTTCATTATAATACGTGAAAGGGGGGGGGGGAGCTTGCCTGGTAATAAAATACATGTAAATAAATTTTAATTCATACAAATTTCGTATTTATTATTATAGAGCTAATTCTCTATTGAATATTATATACATATAGTACCGACTTCAAAAGTTAACAGAAAAAAATAAAAATGACTTTGGTGCCATCAGCGAGAATCGAAACCAAAACATCTAGCACTCCAGTTGCATTCCTATCATTTAAGCTATCGACAGATAGATAAGAAAATGTTTTAATTAAACCACTTCAAACTATGAATGAATTTGCACATGCGCAAATGAAATACAAATATGTCAACAAGTTGAAAAGAACATTTTGCATTTCACCTTACGGACATATTTCTGTACACGTTATTCATCCATCCAAACAAAGATTTTATTTGTTATAAACCATTCTGGGTGTATTATTACTTTTTCCTATTAATTTCAGTGTTATGTTACCAGTAGTTAAAGAGTTTATCAGTTAAATATTTTCACACACACACACACACACGAACACCTACATCCATCTACTGTTTTATTTATATAGAAGAGACCGTCCAGCTGTCACTTAACCTCTGAGGAGCACAGAAGCAATTTTCCAACAGGTTCATCATGTCAAGACACATGTCCAGCCAGCACAAAAATTGAACACCTGTAGATATACATTAAAAACATTTTGTTGTTGCATGCTATTGTTACAATGGTTTAGACGATGCATAGTATTTAAAATATGCACCTTAACTTGAGCCAAACTTCAAATTTTGTAGACGATGCATAGTATTTAAAATATGTACCTTAACTTGAGCCAAACTTCAAATTTTGTAGACGATGCATAGTATTTAAAATATTTACCTTCACTTGAGCCAAACTTCAAATTTTCTCTTTTCTAAAAATCACCAAGTTGTTAAATTTAAAAATTCTTAATTTTAAAATATAATTTGTTTTAGAATTATCTATTAATAATAAGATAGCATGTGTGTTATGCTTACATGTTTTTTTTTTCTTTTTAGGTTGGTGCAAAAATATCGTTTTTATATATGTATAGTTGAATGTCAAAAAACGACATTGTTTTTGCACCAGTCTATTGTGTAATGTTGATGATGCACCCAAATCATGTGGATGTGTGTATATATATATATATATATATATATATATATTTTTTTTTTTTTTTTTTTTTTTTTTTTTTAAATCACAACTTTATAATGTATAAGAATCAACAGAAAATTGACTATAATAATATATACGAAATCTGCATAAATGAAAATATATTCAAGCACATTTTATGACCGGGCTATGTCAGGTGCCCCTGCTAACTTAGATAAATACTTTTGCAGTTTTAACAAAAGAGCTACAATAATATCAATGCGTCTCCATTTATGCTGAACATCCACAAAAATGCCAACATCAATATATTACATATGAAAGAGTCCGCTGTGGAATTTCCACGGGTCTCACTAATATTATTTTATTACTGTTGCAATATTTTGGACTTGTAATGGGGTATGATCCCACACAGTCGGACGATTCTATTTTTAAACGATGCTGCTCGGAACTGACGAATCAAATTAATTCACATTCTGCTACCAACCAATCAGAAACCAGAATTGCTTCATAAATATTAAACCTTTTCTGGAGCAATTTCACATGTTTTTTTTTGTCTCGACACGGTAAGAATATTTTGCTCTGTGGAACTGTCTACTGCAAACAAGTCACCTCGCAGGACTTGTAACAACGAACCATCGGAAACTGTTCTGTCTGCTGTAAACCAGTCACCTCTCAAGACTTGTTTAGAACAACGAACCATCTGAAACGTTTCTGAAACTAAACATGGCTTACACTTCTAGAATTACCAATAATATTGTGCAATAATAACTTTGAAAATTGGCTAATTTTTTATTTTTATTGTTGTACTACGATAATATAACATACTCAGCTACAATATATTAAAAACAAAATAATTACTTTGGTCCAAACGACTGCTAATATGAAAAATTTGTTTTAGATAATCACCTAAAAAAAAAAAATAAATAAAAAATAACGAGCAAAGGAGATAATTCCTATTTATATTAACGAACATTATTGTCTCCCTTACAAATAAATTTTATTTCACTTTCAATATCAGAAATAGAGCATATCTAAAAACACAGGAAGTTATCGTATTTGTTTTTGGTGACATTTTTAGTCGCATGCAAGCGACTCTATAAGTCGGTCCGTAACACTTTTGTGCTTGGCCTTTTTGGTTAAGATCAAAGGTCTGTTGTTAATAAATGCTGTTCTTAGCTTTTTAAGCTTTTCTTGGCCTTTTGGCCAAGAAATGAATTATCGTACCATTTTTATTGTTATCTTTTTTTGTTTTTATACGTCAATAAAAAATGTTTTAAAAATTGGGAGTTAAGTAGGACGTCCCCCAGTATGTCAGGGTGAATGCGGGATTATGGTGAAAGAAGATACTAGCTGGGAGAAACTTTTGATTTTGTTTAGTTCTGGAGTGACAAGGATGACCAACGACCCCCACAATCCCCTCTTTTGAGTTGGCCATGTGCCTAAGTCTTTGTTCATTGTTGATTTTCACTGTATTTTTAACATGAATAAAGGATTTAATATCTCAAAGTGTAGTAACTGTTCTTACTACATGCTGTATTTATGTTTGTAAATTTGTGATATAAAGTGGGGGATCACTTTTCTGTATTAATTTAATGTAAAATGATCACCCACTTTACAACCAGTCAGTCTCAAAGCCATTCAAGTCATTTTCCAGATCATTCAAGTTGTTTTTGAAGGATTCCAGTAATTTTTAAACATTCAACTCATTCTTGAGGTCATTCAGTTCATCCTAAAGTTCATTAAAGTCATTCTAAACCATTTACTTTTTATTTATTTAAGTCATTTCAACCCATTTTTCGGTCATTTTAGTTTATCTTTAAGAATTTCATGTCAATCCTACATTCACGCATTCATTCATTACACGAGAGCACGTTACTAATGGCTATCGGTCTTGTTCTTTTTCAAACTGGATATATATATATATATATATATATATATATATATATATACGGAATTCAATTTAAACTCTAAATTACAATTTACAACAATGTATTATTTGATAAGGAATACAAGTTGAAAAACTTTAAATTTTCCTTATTCCATGGAGTTTCAAAAAACGGCTCAGAGGAAAAGAATAATAAATTCTTGTAAATTCTAATTTACAGAGTTTAAATTGAATTCTTTATATCAATGCTTTATTTCGAATATTGAGCTTTTTTTCACATGGCAAGGATTGTCCATAAATATTAGTATTAATTTTTATACTTACTCTAATGACTGGGGATTGCAGAAACACTTTCTTCTATCCTTGTGTCGATTTTGCATGTATTTTAATGAAATGTACTCTGATAAACTCGTAGCACTTGTACCCCCTCCATGTACATACTCCTGACTAACCTGACAAGCAGAAAAATCCCACCCCTTCACTGTAGAGGTTCCTAGATGCCGGAAATCCTTCTACTCTAATGGTTTCTTCCCTTGGACTTTTAGAGTTTGGAATTCCTTCTGTTTCCTACTTCTCTGACCGTACTAACTTGCATAAGTTTAAATGTAATGTGAACAAACATCTCGCTGCTCAACTTCTTACAGTTCTGTTAGACATTGTCTCAAATAGTAACCTGTTACGTCCAAGTGGTAATATTTGTTTGGGGGTGAATAAGAGTTTTAAAACAAATCTCAACGACTTGGAAATCTTTGTTAAACTAAGGAATCTAGAAGGTATTTCAAACTGAGCATAAGGGGTAGATTAGTCTTGTTCTGTCAACTATGTTGAGAAGTGTTATTTTCTTAAATAACAAGCAGAGTGAAAAGTTTACTTTCACCATGACTAATGTTTGTGTAAATTTTTTTTTTAAATTCAAAGAGTGGTTTATTGAAGAAAGTATGAACAACTGAACGGACGAACGATTTGGGGGTCAATTTTACTCCTATAATGCCCCCTAGGGGGGAAATCAGAGTTATCCTGGAAAACAAATGAACGGAAGTGAATTACTAGGTTCAATCCCTCCCTTGTCGGGGGGACCAATAACTAAGAAGAATATGTGATGCATCTGTTCAGTCTCGAAAGACAATGGATACCCCATGTAAGGGCAGCTGCATGTGAAATTGTGAGGCAAGATTTGTGAAATCCCCAACAAAAACTCTCCTGAATGAGCATTGCTTTAGTCCAGTGGCAAGGAGAGGCCAAGACTGACTGGAAGCAATGCCGAGATAAGCGGAGAGCACATACAGCACCTGGAATTCCCAAATGGTCACCCATTTTAGTACTGACCAGGCTCAACATTGCTTAACTTTGGTGATCAAATGGGAACCAGTGTGTCAATGTGATTATGCCGTATATAACCAAGAATAACATGATCATGGCTGACGGAACAAAGATTAAATAAAGGATCTAGTTTGAAATTTCATCCAAGCTCTTGAAGAAAAAATGCATTAGTTTACACTTGCTTTTCTTATATTTTGATGAATGTAATTTCTAATCTCATTCTTTTAACCGCTTAATATAATCCATGGGAGAGGAGGTTAGATCATTCTCGTTCCATCACCCATGACTGGGTAAAAGTATTATCAGAATAGTATAATAATCAACACTTCTCGGTCATGGCTGATAGGATGAGAATAATCTAACCCTCATGGATCCAACAAAGAGTTGGGTTAGAAATTCAGTATATTTTCTAGAATTCAACAAAGATTTGCAAATTTAGAAAAGATTCTCCTAAATTATTTTTTTTTGACAAGCAGGCCAAAATGTTATTTCAAACTTAACCGTGATCCCAGGTTGCAAAATTCAAACTGATGTCACATTTTTGGGCCACTAACCATTCACATATTTGAAACATGCGCTTGTTTCACAGCTATGTGGTGTCTTCAATAAGTTTCCAGATTATTTTTGTACAGGCAAACTATCGTAGACTCTTGAAAATTCAGTATGTTATTGCTATACATCTTATGAGATGACCGACTAATTTTTATGATTTCAAGTTTAAATAAACAGCCACAGCAGGAATTGAAATACACCCTAATAAAGTCTGATTGTCACAACGATGAATTTAAAAAACGCAATTTTGTCGTGGGGACACTTTAGAAGAATGATATATGATAAAATTCTGTTTTAAACTTGGAAAAAATGCCACAGAAACGTATAGAATGCTTCATATTGCTTTTGGACCATCTTGCATGAAATGCGCACCAATTTTTGACTGGCATAAGAGATTCAAAGAAAACAGGGAGTTTGTAAGGGATTATGAGAGGTGTGGGAGTAGTAAGAAGTCAGATCATCAGAGTTGATTAGCCAAATAAAGAATTTCATGGATAAGAACGGTTGTGTGTCTACAGAGACAATAAGTGCACAGTTTGATATTAGTGTGGGAATTGTACACACAATTATTTGCTAGGAACTGAAGATGCAAAAGATTTGTGCAAAGTTTGTCTCAAGGAAGCTCAGAAAGAAAGATGGTTGAGCTGATCAATTCCACAGTTCTTGATGCTCTGGTGATCTGCGATGAAAGCTGGATCTACTGTTATGACCCAAAGACTGAGTTCCCAGTGGAAGCATGCTCTCTCTCTCCTAGACCCAAGAAGGCCAGACAGAGAAAATCCACCCAGAAACTCATGATGATCCCTTTTTTTGACAGCACGAGCATGGTCTACACGCACTGGGTTCTCACTGGGGAGGCAGTCAACAAGGAATGCTATGTTGAGGTTTGAAGGGAGTTCAGGAAGAGATTCCTTTGGAAATGGTCAGCATTCTTCAAATTGGGTCAGTGGCATTTCCACCAGGACAATGCACCAGTCCACATCCATCCTTCTTACAGACTATTTGACCAAGATGGACATCAAGACAGTTCCTCACCCTCTCCAGTCCAGACCTTGCTCCCCGTAACCCTTGGTTATCTCCTAAGCTCAAGGAAAACCTTAGAGACTATCGTTATGAAAACCTTAGAGACTATCGTTATGAAACAACTGAGATAAAAGAGGCTGTAGCAAGGGTCACTGATACGCTTATACAAGAAGGATTCCATGGGGATTTTCAAAAGTTGTTGAAATGGTACAACAAGTGCATTGCAGCCGGAGGAGATTACTTTGAAGGGGACTAGAGTTTCATGTGTGTACTATCAATAAGAGTGCCCATATGAAAAAATTCTGGAAACTTATTGAAGGCACCTTGTAGCTAAAAGAAAAACAAATCAAAATGATTGCGTGGATTAGTTGGATTATGTTCTCATGAGTTTTATTCTCACAATGTTTCAGTCGATGTAACTTCCGACCATCTTCGTTCGTATCTTTTTGAACTCAGAAATCTTTCTGTCCAAATTTTTTTAAACCAAACCTTTTATTCAATCAACACGAGTAGTGATATGCCGTTCCATCAACCAGGAGCAGAAGCCACATAGAAGTCTTAATAATTTGCTATCGTATTTTCAATATCAGTGGCACTGAGGATTGAACCTCTGAACCCTAGAAGGGTGTCACTTTGAACTGAATTGAACTCAACACTTTATTCATTACATCACGAGTCCTTGTGGAAAATTCTAGTACAAAATTATTGGAAAGCTTCCCAAACATTGAGTTAGAAATTCAGTAGATGTTCGCAAATGCAGCATAAAGATTCCCAAATTTGCAACAATGCACTTGAAGATGGTTGGAGGTTACTCTGACAACGCTTCGGCCGATGTAACAACCAAGATGCGAGTTTGAGTAACTGAAACAATATAAAAAAAACATTTAAATGAAATGATTTTGTTTGGGATTTTATCACGCGATAATTATTGTGACTTATCCAAACAGGTGATTCCCAAATTGATGACACCAACAGCCCATTATTAGCTGCGTTTTAAAAGCTCTCACTTTATTCAAATATTTAGACAATCTACTGAGCGGAGAGATGCTAAAAACATTTTTACGTTATTCATTATTTTCAAGAGGTGCAGATATATTTTTTATTTTTCTCAACAAATATACAAAAAACAGAAACAAAAGTTGCAGTAAGAAAAAAAAAAAATAATTAAAATTTAGTGACAGAAAAAAATGCAGCAGTACAGAGGGGGAGTTGTTTTTCTTTCATCTCATAATAAATATAATTTCGACACGAATAAAAAATTTTTTTTAAAAGTACAGAATTTTACAAAATTATTTAGAAACCGTTTTTTTTTTTTTTAAACTTAAGTTATGAATTTAAAAAAAAAAAAAAAATTAACAGATAGATCTGACACTACTCCTCCTTAGGGTTTTTGTTATTGAAATTTTGGTTCCTTTCCAAAATTCCACATATACTTAAAAAAAAAAAAAAATTAAATTGTACGATGCACTCATCCATGACAAAACAAAAATATCATATTCCAAAAATCACATAAATTGATGAAATAGTTTTATAAAGAAAATCATTATTAAGTGATTAAATTGTAAGCATTACAATATAAATCCCTCAAGTTTGAATTAATGAAGAGTTATCTTCCTTTATATTTTTCTAGGTAGTTTCCCAAAAATGGTGGACAACGCAGCCACCTTTTAGTTACTCATAAAATTTTATTTCCTTATTCAAAAATAAAACTACTTTATTAATTTATGTGATTTTTGGAATATCGTTTTGTCACAGGTACAAACCACATATTTTTCTTTATTTTTATCTTTTAAATAACGGGAATTCTGGACAAGAACCAAATTATTTTTTTTTATACTTTTCGCTTTTTTAAAAAATACTATAAATTAGTTTTCAGAATAAAAAAATTCTTTGAAATAAATTATTCATTTATTTATTTTTTTAGCCAGAATGGGTAAGTTTTCTATGCATGTTTGACCTTAAATCGACTCCTACTTACTCTCAGATCTAAATTAAGATTTTATAACAGCAGCGTCTTATGAACATTGCTATATGCAAGTGAAACTTGGCATCTCAAAATTAGCCAAAAGAAGAAATTCGATGCATTTAAAGTGACTAAGAATTCTAGGGATCAAAACAAATGATCAAATTCCCAAGAAGCCAGAGATCGCCTTAACCAGCAGACGGCATTATCAATAATCTGCAAACAACGTCTAGGCTGACTCGGACACACTAAGATTGGCTGCCAAGAAAATTATAAATTAAGTGTTCAAAGTGATCCCTGGTGGAAAAAGGAGATGAAGATCAAAAATGAACTGGAAAAATGACAATTGAAAGAGATTTGATTTCAATAGGAAGAAAATGGAGGGACATTGTGGATTTAGCTTTAGATAAAAAAAAAAATAAAAATGATGGCATACTTTGTCAAAAAAAAAAAGAAAAATCATTTACTATTAAACTTACATAACAATGTGAGCTCTCCCTGGAAAAATCCGAAGATTTGTTTTTCAATCAATACAATAATTGAAAAAAATGATTTTGTTTTTTAAGAATTAGATACAAAGTCAGTTTTTAATACAAGGAAAATCCAACTCCACAAAATGGTTACTGTGGATGAAAACAAAAATAATTGCTTCAATCCAGATGAATTTCTCTTTCACTGACTGATTACAGAAAAGATGAAGTAAGCTATTAGAACAGATACTACACTCATAGTTAAAAAAAACAGCAATAGTGGTTAACAAATTTTCCTGTTTTTCTTCAAAATATTAAATAATAAAAAAAGAACAACAAAAAAACGGTGGTGAGCAGTGTTGTATATATCTGCCAAATAATTGAAGCAAGTCCACAGATCAACCTAAATAAAAAAAAAATATATATAAATACAGAAAACAATTTTTATGATGTCCATATTCACCACAGAAAAAATACCATATTCCAAAAATCGCATAATTTGATCAAGTAGTTTTATTTTTATAAAGAAAATCATTTTAAACAATTTTAAGCTATTAATGTGAAATTTTTAGCATTATAAGATTGATCTCACAGGTTTGAATTATTGTGGAGTTATCTGCCATTGTTTTATTTTTTTCAAGATGGTCGTGAGACAGCCTCATTTTGCTTCTCCATAAAATTTGATTTCTTTAGTAAAAAAAACAAAACAAAAACAAACAACTATTTGATCAGTTTACATCACTTTTGGAATATGACATCTTCGCTCTGTAATGGGTAGGTAAATCATATTTTTTCTTTTTTTGGTTGAATTCTGGACTTGTATCAAATAGTTATATCTTCTCATTTGCAGAATTTTCAAAAAGTCACTGTAAAATAACTAATTCACTTACAAGATTTAAACAAGAAAAAAAAGGTTCAAATCAAATGTTTATTTGAACATCATTTTGAAATTATCACAGTCCAAATACTGCTAGATTTCTTTTGTATGTATTGAAACTAACATGTAAATGAGTTAGTATGAGATGAAAATTATAGGAATAACAACAGCAGACAATTTTTTCTTTCACAAAATATGTTGATTTTTTTTTTGTTTTTGTTTTCACCTCATTTCTTTTAAACTTAACTCTTCTGGTCAGGGTTTGTTTTTTGTTTCAATTGAAAAAAATCTTCAGCAAGATATTAATTTAACAGCAAAAAATACTTATCATAATGGGAGACTCAAATACAGAAAATGTTTTCTTCCAACTATTTTCAGACATATTTAAAAAAAAAAAAAAAAAAAGTCAAGGCAGGCTGTCTCTGTATTTACAAACTAAATTGTTATAGTCACTTGGACTTCTCAGACACCTACATGTACACAGCAAGAGTAATATATGCTGGACGTTTTATTTTTTCTAACTCAACTTGTTTGGATATATTGGAGTTTCTGTAATATTTTTTTAAGAATGTCTCCCACAGACTCATATCTTGAACAAAGTGAAAACGTTTTTTTTTTTTAAATCTTTAAATTAACATTTTTAGAAAATTTTATTTTTACACGTTGAAACTTGTTGGTGTATGCATTGAGTATACAGTAATATTTTTTTGTTTTCAAACTATTTTTATATCAATTTAGAAAACTAAATTGTAAATAAATTTAAACAGATTGAAATTTGTTTGTGTAGGTATCAATTATATATATATATATTTTTTTTTTCTTCAAAATTTTAATTTCAATTTTTCAAAATCTGTCATTCAATTTAGACAACTAAATTGAAAATAAATTTAAACAGATTGAAATTTGTTTGTGTAGGTATCAATTATATATATATATTTTTTTTTTCTTCAAAATTTTAATTTCAATTTTTCAAAATCTGTCATTCAATTTAGACAACTAAATTGAAAACAAAAAAGCAACAAATAAGTGAGAATTATAAGTGAATGAAGATTGTGTTTAAGAAGTGAAAACCCAAAAATAAATAAAATAAAATTCTGTACAGTTGTTGATCAGAGTAAACGTGTGTTTATATGAGTGTAATAAAAAGAATTTAATTTGATATTATTGTTGTTGTTGCTATTATACAAATTAATGATGAATTATTATTATTAATATTATTTATTATAACAGTCATTATCAAGAGGAAACCAAACCAAGCTAGATATTTGCAAAGACAGCTGAAGAATTAATGCCAGGAGGGTTCAGAGATGGAGAGAAAGAAAGTTGAGAGAGAAAATAAGGTGAATCTTTCAATCCCCTTTTTTTATCTTTCATTTTTTTTTCCTCCCTCTTTCTCTCTTGGAAGGTTCAAGAACAACAAAAACATGCCATTTTCGTATGGAAGACATTGAAGACTATGAAAAAGATTTAAAAAAAAAAAAAAAAAAAAAAAAAATTTCCATTTTCTTTATATCTTTTTTTCTGACATGTACGTAAAAAAATTTTTTTTTTAAATCCCAAAAATGTTCATGTATTTGCAGTTTGCAGTGATAGGTTTGGTAATGTCTTAATTTCTTACGTAAGTAATAAGCTTCCCTTGTTATTATACAAATCCAGAACATTCTGTTTTTTGCTAATGCATTTCATGCAAGGGAGAGAATGATTTTGGGATTAAGGGAGATAAATAAAGAGAGAGGAATTTCTTTTTTTTTTTGTTTAAACCGCATAATTGTCTACCAACGGTGTTGGGTCAGGGTTATCTCCCCTTTCTCCCTAAAAACTCGACAGTTAATTAATTCATACCCACACGGCTTAACTACAATCTTTTCTTTTTATTTCCATTGTCATTATTTCTTTTAATGAACACGTTTCTTTTGCCGTTCTAAATCTCATACAACATGGTTATTCGAACGTCTTCCATCAGAAATGGGCTCTGAAGGTGATGGTAACACGACAAGAACATCGTCGTTGTTGTGCTCATTGTCGCTTTCGGGTGGTGAGGCGGCCAAGTTTGATAGCCAAGTGTCCGGGGACTGTTTCTTTGCAGCAGGGGTAACCGGCTCCTCAGAGCCAGTAGCGGTGGTCGGTATTGTCTCCCCGGGTCCTCTTCTGGCTGCTGCAGCAGCCGCAGCCCTTGATACCAGTGTCTCGTCCACGACGGAAATGCCCCCAACGGCACCTTGTTCAGAGTCATTAGGACTGGGTGCATTATCTTGGCCAAAACGAATGTCGGCGACTTCATTCCTCACAGATTCAGGAAGACCTATATAAAGATATAAAAAAATATTAAACTAAATAAAATCATACAATTACAAAATAATCTAATTTTTAATTATTCAAACAGTTTGACAAATCATTTTTAGCTTTCAAAAATATTTTATATTCCTGAATTTTTTAGATGAAAAACAATTTTATTTGGATTCTTCGGATTACTCTTCTCATATTGAGTGTTATTCTCACAAAAAGTTTTGGTTGGTGTAACCTCCAACATTCTACAGGTTATCTTGTCAAACCTCGGGGATCTTTCCAAAATTTATACTTGAAGGACCCATGGCATAATGAATAAAATACAAAGCACAATTTAGCTCCAAGTGACAATCTTGTGGGGTGCAAATGAAACTCAAAATACAATTGTGAATTACTTAAGACTTCTACCCGGTCATAGCTGACGAAATAAGAGAATGCTCTGTTGATTAAAGAAAGAGTTCCCTTTGAAATTCTGTGTAGATTTCACAATTCAACAAGATTCACCTGAAGAAGAACAGAGCTTACATTGATCGAAATGTGAGAATAACACCCAAGATGAGAACAGTAGTTTGAATAATTCAAATAAGACAGCAATTGTCTCTGAAAAGTGTATATTTGCTGATGACACTGCGCTCAAGGGGAAAATGAATGAACACATATCTAAGGCAACTGCAGAAACCCTAGAGGAAAGCCTCCAGTCTGTAGTGAAATAGGGACAAAAATGGATGGTTACATGCAATGCTGCCAAGACCAAGCTCCTTTCTTTTAATAATTACAAGAAACCTTCTCAACCACTAATAGCTATGGCTAATGATACATTACTTGAAAGTACTTTGTTCAAACTCCTTGGCTTAACGTTCACAGGGAACATGAGCTGGAACAGATACATTGAGGGCATTGCCTAGGCTGCTGCAAAACAGGTAAGCTTTCTCTATCATGCTAGAAAGTTAATTACAAGGCCACCATTCTCCCATATATGAAGTATTGTTGCCACATTTGGGCTAGTGCATCTGCTACTAGTCTCTCACTCTTAGACAGGCTTCAAAAGAGAGTCGCCAACTTAATAGGTCTCGCACTATCAGCTAGGCTCCAACTGCTGTCCCAGCAACGAAATGTTGCATCCCTCTGCCTGGTTTACAATTACTTTAATTTAACCGACGAACTACAAGCCCTTGTACCCCTTCGACGTAAATACTCTCAACAAACAGCAAAATCCTACACAGATGTAAGAAAGCCTTCTACTCTGATACGGTCTTCCCGAGAACTGCTAAACTTTGGAATTTTCTTCCAGGTTCCTTTTTTCCCCTGACTGTTCTGACATGCAGAAATTCAAGTCTAATATGAACAGACATCTTGTTGCTTAACTCTCGACACAGCACTTCTGCAAATTATGTCCCAGATAGTAGCTCCCTACATCAAAGAGGCACTGTGTCTTGTTTGAGGGTGAAAATGCAAAAAAAAAAAAAAAAGATTTCTTTCTGTATTTCATATCACCCATATTAGCCAAACGCAATAAAAGAAGGAAAGGACAAATAAAGACTTATCAATAGCTTTTACTGGTGAATAGTGAAAACAATGGTTTTTTTTTTGGGTTTTTTTTCAACAAACCATATCTGTTAGAATTTTAAAAAATAAATAAACGGCAAAAACATGGAGTTGTTTCCATTTTCATATTAATGCAGGTTTATAGGGATTTCTGAATTTTCACAATTGAGAATGTGTATCATTTGAGGCGCTAAGTATCCTAACTCTGTAAGCGCCACAAAAAAAAAAAAAAAAAATGGAGAAAAACGCTGTTAAAGTTTGGTTTGGTGGGTATACTGTGCATTAGTCGATTTCTACCCGTGTTCCAGTTTGAATTCGACCATAACTATTTGTGTATGTTAGAGGAGGCTATGCGGAATAAAATTATATACTAACTTGATATTTTGCATGATGGCACTTACCGAGTTATGACATTTAGTGCCTCATTTGGAGTGCTTGGATTATTGTCCTCAGCTTAGTTGTTATTCTTACGTTTCAGACGATTTTATTTTTCTGGAAATCGCTCCACACAAGGCATGAAGTCACTTGATATAAGCAGCTAAAAAAAATAGTACTTCAAGATTTCCATAAGCATATCAGCAATAAAAGCTATTGTCAAGATACACCTGAAGAAGGTCAAAGGTTACATCGTCTGAAACATTGTGTGAAAAACACTCAAGATGAGACCAGTAATCCAAATATGTATTCGTTTAAATTTGTTCCTGTTCTTTACGATATGTCCACACATGCGTGTCAAGGGTGGAAGTTGTCAAAAACTATAAAGTGTAGATGAATCTTGCAACCTGAGATCACAATTAAGTTTGAAATAGCATTTTTGCCTGTGTAACAAAAAAAGATTTATATATAATAATTATATAAATACTTTTTAATTACATTATTAATGGCTTCTTGCAATCTATACAAAGGAGATAACTTTTAGACATTTTCCTTCTTAAGATGAACATTTTGTGTTTATAACGAAAACCTTTCAAGGACATTAGAAATTTCGGTGCTTCTATATTATAATAACAAAAAACTATTGAATTTCAAGTAAAACAGATGGTAACTACGTAATTGTCATGTCGCAAATAGTAACATATCTAAAAAAAAATACGGAAATGATAAGGTAGAAAAATAATTGTTAAAGAAAAACTGCTTTCGATAGTTTGTATGGGGGAAAAAATTTTGTCACACATTTCGAATTACATTCGTCACATGACGTAAGCAACAGAACTTAATTATCTCCCCTGTCAACTTATCTACGGAAACCACTAAAAAGCGCATCGAAGCACAAAAACTAGGAACTCGAGACTTCTGGAAAATCTACAACAGTGTAGTAAAAAATGGGCAATCAACAATTCCCCCACTAACCAACAATCACGAGGTTGTCTCCTCAGCAACCGACAAGGCTAACATGCTTGCCAGTCGGTTTGCCTCAAACTCCACACTGGACCCTTCCAACCACCCCCTACCTGACTTTCCTATGCGGACAGACGCCACACTAGACGATCTGAAAACCACCCCTGCTCAGGTGCATGCTATCATAAAAAACCTTGACACCTCAAAAGCATGTGGACCCGATCTTATCCCAGCTGTGCTATTAAAAAAGTGCTCAGCCGAAGTAGCTCCAGTTCTCTCCAAACTCTACAACAAATGTCTTAATGAAGCTTGCTTTCCGGGCTGTTGGAAAACTGCTTCTGTTGTACCAGTATTCAAGAATTCTGGCGAAAGGACAGACCCATCAAATTATCGCCCCATTAGCCTCCTCCCACTTTTTGCCAAAATATTTGAGACCATAATTAACCATGCTCTAGTCCATCATCTTACAGATGCTAAACTACTGACTGACAAACAATATGGATTTAGACAAGCCCGTTCCACAGCAGACATCCTCACCGTGATCTCTGAACGTATATACCAATCACTGGACAAAGCGGGGGAAGGCAGAGCGGTAGCTCTAGATATATCTAAGGCTTTTGACAGGGTATGGCATGAGGGTCTCCTCAGTAAAATCAGATCATACGGTATCACTGGTAGAATACTTAACATAATTAAATCCTTCTTAGATAAGAGAAAAATCCAGGTAGTCCTCGACGGTCGCACATCTAAACAATATGATATAAATGCGGGAGTGCCCCAGGGTTCTATCCTTGGACCTCTATTGTTCCTGATATTCATAAATGACCTCCCCGACAACATTGCCTCTGAGATGGGTATATATGCTGATGACACTACACTCTATGGCAGACACGACAGGAAGACGAATGAACACATTTCTAAAGAAATGGCAGAAACACTAGAGGAAGACCTCCAATCTGTAGTGGAATGGGGACAAAAGTGGTTGGTCGCGTTCAATGCTGCCAAGACTAAACTAGTTTCATTCAATAATTACAAGAAACCCTCTCTACCACCAATAGCAATGGCCAACGACTCTTTATCTGAGAGTCCATCTTTCAAACTCCTTGGCCTAACGTTCACAGGAAACATGAGTTGGAACAATTACATTGAAGGCATTGCCAGGGCCGCTGCAAGAAAGGTAGGCTCTCTCTACCGTGCTAGAAAACTACTAACACCCGAAAGTATTCTGTACCTCTATAAGGCCACCATTCGCCCATGTATGGAGTATTGCTGCCACATCTGGGCTGGTGCATCTGCTACTAGTCTCTCGCTCCTTGACAAGGTTCAAAAGAGAGTCGCAAATCTGATAGGCCCTGAACTGGCATCTAAGCTTCAGCCTCTGTCCCATCGACGAAATGTTGCATCCCTCTGCCTGTTCTACAAGTATTTTAGTGGTGAATGCTCTGATGAACTGCAATCACTTGTGCCCCCACGACGCGAGCACCCTCGACAAACCCGACAGGCTACTAGATCCCACCCCCACACTGTAGAGGTCCCTAGATGTAAAAGATCTTTTTACTCCAATAGTTTCTTCCCCAGAACCGCAAGACTCTGGAATTCCATTCCAGGTCCCTGCTTCCCCAACAGTACTGACGTGCAGAAGTTCAAGTGTAACGTGAACCGACACCTTGCTGCCCAAATCCCTACATAGTACCCCAGTAGTTGTTGCCCCTGATAGTAGCCCCCTACACCAAAGTGGCAATTTGCCTTGTTTGGGGTGAAAATGTAATAAAAAAAAAAAAAAAAAAAAAAAAAAAATCTCTTTTTTAGTAAGAGTAAGTTAGTGACTTAAGTAAAGGCACTTTCACAAATTTCTTTTTTCATTAATTATTTTTCTACCTTACTGTTTTTCATAATTTTTGGATAGGTTACTATTTGAGACCTGAAAATTAAATAGGTAGCATTTGCTTCCCTTGAAATTCAATATTATTTTCATTATCTATAATATAAAAGTGTCAAAATTTCAGCGTTTAAAAATTGCATTCCAAGTAAAAACTCTTTAATATACTTACGTACCAGACAAAAAAAAAAATATATTCTCATAAAAATTAGTAAAAAAAAAAAAAATTTAAGCAGAATTTTAATTAAAAATAAAAACTAGTTTTTGTATTTTTTCATTTTTTTTCATTTTTTTTTTTTTTTTTTTACATGGAGGTCATCACTTATCAAGGCCCAGAAGCCACTCTGGGATAAGGGTTATTGTGTGTACAGTAATCAACGGAATAGTATCGTAGTAATAGTATTGGAGATTTGATAAAGTGACATCACTTAAGGGGGGCGGTTCATCAGGAATTTGTTTATGTTGGACTTGAAGACATCTAGGTTGAAGTCGAGGGCGGGGGGAAGCAGGCAAGCGGCAGAGAGTTCCACAGGCATGCAGTTCTAAGAAAGAAGCTTTGTTCATGGAATCTACGTTTTAATTTAGGCACGGATAAAGAGCGGGGAAAATTACTGACAGTGGTTTCAGCTAGTCGGGTGTTTTTCGTGAAAGATTGGCGAGGGGGAATGAGAGAATGGAGCTCAGACGAACACTTGCCATGGAAATGACGATAAAACAGAGACAGGCTCACAACGTCTCTTCTGTGGGAGAGGGAAGAGAAAAGGGCATCCCCACCAAGCCACGAAGTCTATTTTGTACTCTGTCAAGGCAGGATAGGCTGTTTTTAGCAGCCCCTGCCCAGGTGTGGCAGTGGTACTCCATCCTTGTACGTACTTGGCTTTTATATAGATAGAGAATTACATCATTAGTGAGATATCTTCTGGAGCGGTAGAAGAATCCCACCATTTTCCCAGCGATGTGTCATTTGCTGATGTGTCATTCATTATTACTTGGTTAAATGATGGCCTGAGTTATCTCCCTGTTTCACAGAATTTCAGCTTTTACCAATAGCAGATCATCAAAATATTATAAAATTGATTTTTATTTTTAACTAGCATAGGTACACAGTGTTGCCTGAGAGTTTGGAAGTGTGTGTTGAGACAAAAAAAATTTAAAAAAAAAAAAAAAAAAAAAAAAAGTGGTAGTAGGAAGGCAAGCTCGAACCCATACCACGAAGTAGGAAAAGAACATGAAAAAAAAAAAAAAAAAAAAAAAGACATCTTTGCTGTTGCATCCATTGTCAAACAGGAAGTGACGTAGGTTTAAATTAAGGCAAGTCATTTGAAAAGATGGGATGATATCTAAAAATATCGGTGAAAAAAGTGACCCCCCCCCCTGTAGAAAAACGCCCAGTTAAGGCTAAAGAAATTAATGTTTTTAGCTAATTTTTTGATATTTGTCATCCGAAGTATTAAGTTTCAAAACTATACTGATCTCGTGAAAATCCGTCATCTCTGGTGAAAATTTTGGGCAGACATACATACATACATACATTCAAACAGACAGGTGAGATTTATATTATAGGTTACAATACTATTCTCTAATTTTTCTTGGAGTTCCCTATTTTTACCGAATACATATGTATATCAAAGAGGTCTTGTTAATTTGTTTGAAACTGCAATTTTCACCTGTTCCTCTACCTGTATGAAATCAAAATTTCTAATTCATACAATTTGAATTTTTCAGATTTTCTGAAAGGTTTTCCATCTAAATGCTAACACAAAAATAAATTCCTACTAAACTACCAAAGATTCCAAAGACTTATCCGAGTTGTCTCCCTTTTATTTATTCTCAGACAACAGTTGAGAACTATATGGTGTGAATTAGTGATGATAGAATCCAATTTTCTCCCCTCAATTCTGATACAGTTACTGATTCTGATGCTTTTTAAATTTCTAAATATATAGTAACAAATAAACTTGACTGAAAACATACCCCACCTGCACCCCCTCTGCCGTGGCATAGGTAACAAACTTGGCAAACAACCCTAACTTCTGGTTTTGGTAATAAATTTACATCAAATTTGGATATTATTCTGAACTACACATTTTAGTTTTACTGGTCATTTAAGATGAATATTTTTCATTTCAGAAATGGAAACTTAAATTGCAAAGAAAAGTAAAATTTAAAAGAATCGTTTTTGGAATTGGAAATTAAGTTAAAATTTTTCTGATTTCGATACTACTCATCTGGAGAATTTTTTTTCTCCTTGCCTTCAAAATCAACAGACTTATTTTTAAATCATTTTTTTTTTTTTGCCCCTTGTTGATTGCAGTATATCGTTGGTCCTTGACAGTTCTAGAAAGTCCACCTTTCAAGGTTTGGCCTTCTTTCATTGAGAATGGGTTATTTTTTTTTTTTTTACAAGGTGGTCACCACTTATCAAGGCCCGGAAGCCACTCAGGGATAAGGGTTATTGTAAGTACAGTACGTTAGTGTGGATATTTAGAGTGTCTACTTAAGGGGGCGGTTCATCAGGAATTTGTTTACATTGGACTTGAAGACATCCAAGTTGTAGTCAGGAGGGAAGCAGGCAGACGGAACAGAGTTCCACAGGCGTGCAGTTCTAAGAAAGAAGCTTTGTTCATGGAATCTACGTTTTGATTTAGGCACGGATAAAGAGTGGGGAAAGTTTTTGACAGTGGATTCAGCTAGACGGGTGTTTTTTGTAAAAGATTGGCATGGATAAAGAGTGGAGAAAATTATTGAGAGTGGTTTCAGCTAGTCGGGTGTTTTTCGTGAAAGATTGGCGAGGGGGAATGAGAGAATGGAGCTCAGACGAACACTTGCCATGGAAATAACAATAAAACAGATACAGGCTCACAACGTCTCTTCTGTGGGAGACGGGTTACAGGGAAGAGAAAAGGGCATCCCCCACCAAGCCACAAAGTCTATTTTGTACTCTGTCAAGGCAGGATAGGCTGTTTTTAGCAGCTCCTGCCCAGATATGACAGCAGTACTCCATCCTTGGACGTACTTGGCTTTTAGCAGTACTCCATCCTTGGACGTACTTGGCTTTTAAAAGTTAGTTTATTACTAATTGCCTGAGAGGAATGCAGGCGTTTTTTGCCTCTTCCTCTAGAGTGCTCGCTCTTCGATCTGACTTTCTTGAATCTTGTGTCACATCTTCTCACAGTAAGAGAGAGATAAATGCCACCACCAATTGATCGTCTTATCACGCGCGTGAACGTTAAGAAAACTTGTTCTGCTTGTGTGTGAGAAATTTAGAAGAAGAGCCGTCAAATTATTCATTTTTCTTGGTTAAAAATGACCTCCGACCTTCCTCTACAGCTGATGACAAACGCCAGATGATTGCACTAGATAGTGTAGCGTGAGCGATAATTTGACGGAACGGCATTCTTCGACATCTGCGGTCTTCATCAGAGCAGCAACCTTTTTCTGAACAGGTACCAAATGACCACACAGAACCCAGGCGACATCACCAAGACAAGAAAAGGGGTACATTTATTTATCCCTTTTTCTCTTGTCAATTCTTGTCATTTCCTCCCATGTTTTCCTTGGCCCTCCTCTGTCAACTGCACCTGCTATCTCAACTGTTCTACACCTGCTAATCAAAGAACTCTTATCCATTCTTTTAACATGGTCATATCATCAAAGTGTCTTGTTTGGCACACTTCCCTTGTACTCTCCAATCAGAACTAAACCCGTCTTTAAGACTCACATCACATTACACACACATCACACATCTAATACATCACATACATCACACATATTACACATCTAATGCATCATTCACAGTACGTAAAAACATTGTCCATACTTCTAGCATCATTCTTTCCAAACTCAAGCAGGCCTTGTCTTTAAATCAAGTTTCCTGATTGCAGTCAAATAGGCTTTCAGAAGCAAACAATGCAATCTAAATAACATCTACCTATTCATTGCTCATGCATTTTCTCTATTCATGACCCCAACAAGATGTCTTTTTTCTTATTATATCGATATACACTCATCTAGCTACAACCACTACCAACAATTTATCACACTCTCTATCTGTGCCTAAATATAAATGCAAATTCCATGAACAGGGCTTCTTCCCTAGAACTGTCCACTTGTGGAACTCTTCCGCTGGCCTGCTTTCTAGCCGACTACAATATGGTTGTCTTCAAGTCCAATGTAAACAAGTTCTTGGTAATCCGTCCCCCTAAATACTCCATTTCTACTCTATTTTCACTACTAATGATCACTACACTGTTGTTCTGATGATCACTGTACACTCATTGACCATTATCTTCGAATGGCCTTCTGGTCTTGATAAGTGGTGACTCTTGTTAAAAAAAAAAAAAAATATATATATATTCTTTCTTTAGTACCTATATATGTATATCTTAAGTGTGTTATATTATCTCCAACATTACATGTTTTGTAACAACCTTTTATGCTAGTCTTTATCAAAATATTTATCTGTGAATGAATATACAATCTGACCATGTCTTTTATATCATATTTGTGACCCGGGCAATGCTGGATATAGCCTTACATGTGATGGTATTGTCAGATTGAAAAGAGACAAATAAACCTACAAATTTATTAAATATAGCGAGAAACGCAAATATAATTGTTTCCCAGTAATGGAAATATTCTAATAACAAGTGTGACCTGCGATCCTGCTGGGATTGTTTGAGGTCAGTGGATAGTGTTAGAGATAAAACTGCCAAAAGATATTTTCTAGAAGCGAGAACGCAAATATCTTTCTAAGAAAGACACAAAAACAAGGAGAAAGGTTATTTATCTAAAATTTCTACATGCAAAGAGCCACAGAAATTATCAATATAAATAAAGGTAAAACGCAAGTTAGTGATTTGTGTCTGCTCAACATTCTTAGATTGCCCTCGGTTGGTTGGTTGTTTTTGTTTTACGGCATATCAACCCTTTTCGGGTTATCTAATGCCGAACCCAAAGATTTTGAAGAAAAACTTTTTAATGGAATATATTTGTTGTTTTCAAGTCGGTTTCTATTTAACCCATAGTTGGGGCCCTAACAGGTACTACCACTCCGGGTCAGAGTGGACCTGGGAGCAATGGCAATTAAAGGGTGGCTTCACACTCCCCAAAGCCCACAAGCTGGGGCCTCACCACTGGATATAGTTTAGGGTCATATCCAGGACCGATAGCCCTCGGAGTTGGAATTGCTGTCGCAAACTAAAATCATCCAGAACTTGAGAATTTAAAAACTAAAAGTCAATCCAAAAACACTTTAAATATTTTCAAATAAGTCTTCGTTATAATACCTTTCATTTTAAAGAGTGTTTTTCACTCTAATCGTTTAAATTACAACCGTTTTAAAACAATTAGGTCTTCTTTTCAGAATGTTGAATACAAGATAGGGAAAAAGCAAATTCTCACAATTTTCTCATTTTAATTCAAGCTAGGTCGAAAACCTGCTGAAATAGCTTGTGATATCAATAAAGTGTTTGATTCCGAAACAATTATTGAACACACAGATTAATGGTGTTTAAGAAATTTTGTGGCGGCGATGAGTCTTGGAGATGATGAGCGTAGCGGTCGGTCATTGGATGCTGACAACAATCAAGAGCTTTAATCGAAGCCAATCCACGCACAACTATCAGAGAACTTGCTTCTGAATTAGACGTAATGTATACAATGATTTTCAACCATTTGAGATTAAAAAACTTAATAAATGGGTGCCGCATGAATTGAACGTCAACTAAAAGAAACGCTTTTATGAAGTGTCAGCTTCCCTTCTTTTTACGCAAGAACAACAACCTGTTTCTCGACCCGGTTGTGACTTGCGGTGAAAAGTGGGTTCTTTACGACAACCGGCGATGCTCAGCTCAGTGGTTAAATGCCAACGAAGTTCTGCAACACTTCCTGAAGCCAGAGTTGCACCAAAAAGTCATGCTGACTGTTTGGTGGTCTGTAACTGGTCTCAGCTATTAATTTTTGAATGCAGGCAAAACCATTACGGCAGAGAAGTACTGTCAACAAATGGATGAAATACATCAGAAACTTTAACAAAACCCAGCATTAGTCAACAAAAAAGGCCTAATAAAAAAACAAAATTATACATTTTTATTCCCCAACTCAATATTGTAATATTTATCCAAATTACTATTTTTTTTTTTTTTTTTTTTTTTTACACGAAAAGGGGGCAGTGGTCAAATTGTTATTTATTTTTCTTACTTAAAAATGATCTCTGCTCCTCACTGATAACAACTCTGCTGACCAACGCGAGATGATTACATTCATGATTTTAACACACGTTGGATGAATGATAATCTGTAATGGACTCTTCAACATCTGTGATCTTCAGAGCGATAACCTTTTTGTGAGCAGGTACCAAGAGACGGCACTTCGAAACTAAGCTATCTCTGGCCAGGTCTTTATTTATCCCTCTTTCTCTCATTCTTCTTATTTCCTATGTTTTCATTGGCCCTCTTCTGTTAACTGCATCTACTTATCTAAGAAATCTCATTGATTCTTTTAAAATGACCATACCATCAAAGTCTCCTCTTCTGCATATATCTCCCCTCTCTAGCCATCAGAACTTTAAAACTCACGTTGCACAGGTGGCAGTTTTGCACTTACGCCCAGCAAAATTGAAAGTTCGACAACTCTAGAAGGGTAATATCAGTATTTTACACCGCCAAATCACAATGTTACGAATTGTTAAAGTTTTAAATCTTAAAATAAATAAAAATATTTTTTAAATCTTTAAATATTTTATTCATTATAAGTTTTAACGCTTTTTTTTTTTTTATTACACATGGCAAAGGGTCACGGTTTTTTACATAAAGTTTTAAAATATATATTTTTCGAAAAATTTATTTCAAGTTTTACGCTTTTTCCAAAATAACTGGATTCAGGATTAGATAACCTGAAAAGGTTTGATATGCCATAAAACAAAATCAAACCAATTCAGTTATGCACAACAAAGTTTCACGCTTTTTAAAAAAATATTTTTTCTATAAAACAGAAATTATTAAAAGCATAAGACAACAATACACTTTGTAAAAATTGTTTCATTTTCAAATTTGTTTTATAAATTTATATTTTGTTCGTTTAATTTATTTAATTGAATTCAAATTCGTAATTCATAAGAACGTGATTTTACGGTGTAACATCTGATATGACCCTTCTAGAGTTGTCTAACTTACTTTCAACTTTGACGGGCTTAAGTGCAAAACTGCTGCACAGCCATCGTATCATTCTAATATCATTTATTTTCATGCAATGCATATCTTATTTAATGCCGAAGCACTAAGCTTAATAATTGTTTTAGTCCGGTTGTTTTGTTTTACGGCATATCAACCCTTTTCAGGTTATTTAATGCAGAACCCAGTTATTTTGGAAATAGTATTCATGTTGTATCCAGTTATTTTGCAGAATGTTTTTATTTTTTAAACTCTTTGTATCTTCAATCGTTAGTTTGTTGTATTTGGTTTGGTTGTTTTAGAGTGGATTTTATCGTTTTTGTTTCCTACCCTGCAGAACATGAATAATTTTTGCAATGGGACAGGGAAAAGGGTTATAGTATTAATGTTTGGTACATTTTAAGTTTGGAAACCAGTCAGGAAGTAGGGGTAAATAGAAAGAGAAAGGGGAAATGGGAAGGAGGAAAAGGGGGGAAAAGGTGGGTTGTTTTTGTTTTTGGTTTTGCAGAACATAATTAAGTTTTGCAAAAGGAAGTAGAAAAACATCAATGTTAGGTGCATTTCGTCTCAGGAAGCCAATATCTTCAGACAGCCTGATCTGGTAGCAACTTGTAATGAGAAAATAATTTCAAATCATATCATGGCAACAATAAAAGTTACACTGATTACCCGGAAAGAATTGAAGTTTAAAAAAAAACTTTTAGGTATTGTAGTTAAAAAATATAAAGGCATTAATTTACATATGAAAGGAATAGCTGTGTGCATTAAGGATGAATTGTGGAGGGCAACAATGTTTGGCAGTTGAGAGAACACATCGAAGTTAAGAGGGGTATGAATTATGGCGTTAGTGAAAAGGGGTGTTGTCAATTTTTATTTGGTTTACAAGCTCTTTTGTAAGGAAAATAAATTTGATGCAACTAATTGGAATCACATAAAAAGATTTTTTGAAAACTGGAGTTGTCATGTTATGGAGAAATATTAATTATAATTCAAGGGTCAGAGCTTTTCAGGATTGTAGTTGTCATGTTATATATGGCCAAGTATTAATTATGAGACTATTTGAGAATTGGAGTTTTTGTGTCAATGAAAATGAGTGTTATCAATTTTTATTTAGATTATATTAGCGGTGGTACCCAGCGTTGCCTGGATGTGGAGAGGGGATGTATTAAGGAACCCCAAGAGTGGAGAGAGGTGTTAAAAAAAGTGGTAGTAGCAGGGGTATGGAGAGGTGGCAGGGGATTAAAAAAAAAATGTAGTAGGCAGGCAGGCTTGAACCTGTAACGCGAAGGAGGAAAAGAAGGTGAAAAAACTTAACGTCTTATCTGATGCATCCATCGCGAAACTGGAAGTCACAAGCGTTCAAATTAAGGGTAGTCAATACAACAGAGACGATGACTTGTGAAAATGTTGACAAAAAAATGACTCCCTCCTTGTAGAAAAGTGCCCAGTTGAAAGTGGAGGAATTAATGTTTTTGGCCAATTTTTCGCTATTTGTTGTCCGAGAGAGCTTTAAAACGATACTGATCTAGTCATGTTCCGATGCGTCTGTCGGAAGTTTTTACAAACACGCATTTTGCCTTTTATATATTAGATGTATATAACACCTACCTGATGATTCGAACCTGCCTCTCCTGGCTGATGATCCATGATTTTCAGGCTGGCTCCGCCCGAGAAGGGGGGTTCTTTCTGTGGGTGCTGGGGACGCTTCATCTTCTGAATCAGACTCACTAACAGAATCATGATCACGAGGGATAACCCTTCGCTTGCAAACTGGACACGTTCGTCTGTTGTTTGTCAACCACGGGTCAATACATTTGCAATGGTAGGCTGAAATAGAAAAAGAAATAATGCAGTTACCTCACATAATAATTAAACTAATAAAAACTAGCAGAACCCATGAAAATTCCACGGTAGCTGAAAATTTTTAAAACACATAAATAAAATTAATAAAAATTAAAAAACGAATTTAAAACAATTTTTTAGCAAATTCTTTTTCAAGAAAGGAAAAGAATGATGTAAAAAAAAAAAAAAAAAAAAAAAAAAAAAAATTTTTTTTT
Source organism: Euprymna scolopes (assembly GCF_053919585.1). NCBI lineage: Eukaryota > Metazoa > Mollusca > Cephalopoda > Sepiida > Sepiolidae > Euprymna > Euprymna scolopes. Next base: position 23,165,211 of record NC_136492.1, on the reverse strand, counting down.
CAATGAAAATTCAAATTTATGTGCATGTGTATATATACGAATAAAACTTTTGAATGGATGCACAGAATTGAAAAATTCTTTTTTCCCCTGAAAGGTGCGAGTCCCTAGATTGTCCTTATCTATATATGGTTCGTAACAAACAACGCAGAGTCACACAAAAAGCCTGAAATAAGGGTTTGGGGCCGTTTCGTTTTTGTCAAAAAAGTTACCTGCCCATGTCAACGGAATTTAGCACTGTATGTATACAGTCGCAGAAACATCTTTCGGCATATGGACAGGACTTGTGGTGCAATGGATAACGCGTCTGACTATGGATCAGAAGATTCCAGGTTCGAATCCTGGCAAGTTTGTAATAATTTCAACCGTTATTTTATCCAATGTTTACTCATTATCCTGACCTTTAGTTAAGGTATTTTTGTTTTTTAGTGATTTTGTTTTGTGCATATGGGAATTTCCCACATTCAGAGTTCACAGGGTAAACGCTGATGGTAAAATGATGTTGCGTATACTCCATTTTGTATTTGACTCAGTGCTGTGTGTGCCGACGTGGTGTAGCTGCAAGTTTTTAATATAAATTATAAAAGAACAGATATAAATTCACTTGCACTTTTTTTTTTTTAATTTTTACAAGAATCCATAATAATAATAAAAAATTTTTTTTTAATTTTTAAAAGAATCTATAATAAAAAATTGTCTTTTTAAAACAGTCTCCTTGCAACATGATTTCTTTTTTAAAATAAATTTGAAACCGTAAACAGACAACCATGTTTGTTTTTGTTTTGAAAATTTTTGTAGAGAAAATGATTTTTAACTGATAAAGATCGACTCTAAAAAGAGGTAGTTTGTTTCTTATTAATTCATATTTGAGATGATGATGGTATTATGCTAAGATTTGGAGGATTTTTTTTTTAGTGGAAATCACTCAACACAAACCACTTATTAAGAGAAGCTAAAATAAAAGAAATAATAAATAAAAAAAAAATAGTCACCAGGTCTCGGTTAAAAAGACAAACATCTTCTCTACAATTTATAATAACTTTAACAATTTCATTAAAAAGAGGAACACAAGAATGTAAGACAGGTTGCTCCAGCAGGCATGTATTGTAGAAACATAATAGGTAGGTCTTTAGTTTCGCCTTTTGTCCAAGTTAAGATGATAAGTGCACCAAAAAATATTTGTCTATTTACATTGTATCTAGACTGGAAGCGCTAATATTAGGTGTGACAGGAGGTCTCGGTGGAAATTGACAGAAAAGCACATCCATACAAACATATTTTAACCGATCAATTTATTACTATGCACGTTTTAACATTGCCTTTAAAAATTGCCGCAGACAAGGAATGAAGCCACTTGTTATAAGGAGCAAAAATAAATAAACAAATAAAACAAAAAATACCACTTCAAGGTCAAAAATTAACCAACAATAAATGCTATATGGATAGATTCAGACAACAAAAATAGCAATTCTTCCCTACCAAAAGTACAAGCTTCCAAAAGTAAACCAAATAGTCACTTTTTACTTGAAAAAAAATTATATATATATATATATATATATTTCTCTCAAAAATCAAATAATTTTTTTAGACTTATTTTAAAAAAGCTGAACTATATACACGATGCACGATGAGGCAGAGCAACTTGCTTATTTGGAATTAAAATTAAATTTAAATTAGCAAGTTGCTCTGCCCCACCCTGTATTAACTGAAATAAAATAATATACAAAAATATATATATTTTGTCCCCTCCCCCCAATGTGATCTTACCAGAATTTTTTTTATGGGGTGAGGATTTTCATCTTATTTTTTATTTATTTTTTTTTTTTTCCACATATGAAAATATACTGGAATGATGAAATGAAACATATTTAATTTTGGGTCACAATCCTTGTCAATTTATATAATTTTTCTAAATTTTTCAGAAAAATTGAAGTTGGAAAATATATTAAAATTATTTTGTATAAAATTTAGAATATTTTTTTATTATTCACATACTGTCTATTACTTACACACACACACACACACACACACATTCACAAATATATATATATAGACATACGCAGTTCAACTCTGCATGTCTGATATTCAAGGAACATTTTTCTTAAAACACAACTTTGCATAAACTTGCTCAAATTAACATTTCTGACGAAAAAACTACTTAACTCTTTTCATAAACTTACACCAGCAGGGAGACCCGATGTTGTCCAGGATTGAATGATGATCAACAAATGCTTCACACTCCTACATTTTTATTGTCATCGAAATCAGTGAAATCCACCATTTTTCAATCAGATTGATTGATTGCCTGCTCTAGTTAAGGACCCATCGCGGTGCACTGGGAGGAAACTTTGTATGTCTTCCAGTAGTGACAGTTCACAATACATTGTAGTCTACATTGCACTATAGAGAACCTTTTGTTGATTTTATAAAATTTTTTTCATATATAATGGCTTGAATTTAAATTTAAAACGAAAAGTCGAGTATCTTGGTTAAATTGTGCATTAAACAGAAACATTTCAAATGCGCTCCTTTCATATCAAAGAACCTGTCAATTTTATGTCGGACCTTTCAACTTGTGTGGTGATAAAACTTCTCAAATACACTTGTGATGTTAGGCTGTATAAGGTGTTAACCGTTTATTCCTTCTTTCATCGGATTATTATGATTATCCATCCTTATCGAAGACATTCTTTTACAAAACCTATCTTAAAATACTACCGGGAACATAAAGTATGTTTGTGCAAAATTTCATAAAAATCGTCCCGATCGTTTTCAAGTCCGTAGGGAATGAACTTTTCTATAATAGTAGTTTCCTTAATTTTTCATTTTCATATTAAGTTAGCACTTTAACCATTCTATTCCCTCAAACTTTATTTCTTTGAATTTTTATGTGCATGCACGTCCGTTTAATTTTTTCGCTTTTACATAACATTTATAAACAATTTGGTGTTTATTTGGAATTACATCTATTTAATAAAAAATTTTTTTAAGATGTCCGTACTCACCACAGAATGGAGATGTCATATTCCAAAAATCACAGCTTCATCAAGTAATTTTTTTTTTTTTGTTAACCAAGAAAATCAAATTTTAAGACGAAGCAAGAATTTTGATCAGACATTATTTATAATCATTAGAGGGAGACAACTTGAACTACTGAGATCAAAATCAGCCTTATAATGGATGCATTTAGCATTAAAAAAACAAATCACTAAAAAATCGTAAATTTTTATTTTCTTACTTAAAAAATAACAAAAAAAAAACTACTTGATCTAATTATGTGATTTTTGGAATATGACATCTTCGTTCTGTGACAAGTATATACATTATAAAGATTTTTCTGTATTTTTAGTTTTTAATCAAATGTTATTCTAAATAAACACCGACAACTTATAATTGTCAGCGTGGTCCTTGAGAATACTTCAAAATGCTATGGCCTTACCAATGCTAGGGACCATGCCACGCATCTGCAATTTGTGCTCCGCTTAGGCTAACCTACAACTAGAAATAGGATTCTGTGACACAGTTTTTTGTTTTCGACCTAAATCTATGTTTTAAAAACGGTTAAGGTGTTTGTCTTGGTTTATAAAACAAACATGGAGAAGGACACAAAGATTTAATGTATGCGTAGAGTGTCATTGTACAAAGAATCAAGCGAATTGCAAATAGAAAAATAAAAGTCGGACGAGTAATTGTGACCTCTGAAGGTTAAAAATAACTGCTGTGTTTGAAGGTCATGGGGTAGCGAAAACAAAAAACAAAAATGTGTCGGCTTCTAAATGTGTATTTTTATTAGATAAACTTTATAAAAAGGTCAAATAATTGATAAAAATATAAATTGTTTTTTCTATCTACTATTACAAGATTGCTAAAGATTAAGACTTAAATATCAAATTATTAAACCTGAATAGGAAAGAAAAAATATTTTTATATTTACAATCTATTTTGATAAAGTCGTATTTCTGTCGGTCGGTCGGTCTGTTTGTTGGTTCACAAATTGGTTAATACAGGGTGGCCCACTTAAAAGTAGCCTTCTCTCTCTAATTTTTCTCTTAAAGACCAACTGACACCACCAAACAAAATGCAATTCTTTTTTCAACAAGATGGCACCACACGCTCCATGTCTCATAGATGATAAACCTGAGTTCATGACATGTTTACAAAAGAGAGAACAATAAGCAAAAGGTTATGGCCACCACGTTCCCCGGACTTATCATGTGATTTTTATCTTTGGGGGACTTTAAAACAAAAAGTTTATGCAAATTATCCTCACAATCTAGACCAACTAAAGGAAAACATTACCAACGCTATAAGGAGAATCACCAAAGATCTAAAGGCAATATCTGCAAACGTTGTTAAACGTGCCCAGAAATGCATAGATGTCAACAGGGAGCACTTCCAGTATCTATAATATAAAAAGCAAAATAAGTGCGCACATTCGTGTATGTCCATGAAAGGGTTTTTTCGCGGGGCTTCTCAACAAGGTAACTATTTTGGAGAACTTTCCTTATACTGCCGAGATTATAATATCTCCGATTCAAAAATGGACATTGTCTCTAGCTTTTATTTGGTCGAGTTTTTTAAAAAATCCCTGGTTCATGGTGTTTGTTATTTCATATAAAGTGAAACTGATCGAAACAAATCCAACAGCCTGGTCTTCCTGGCCGCAGCACGTCTTGAAGGCGATTAGTTTTGATCAATTTGGAGGAAACCCTTCATATCAGACAATTGCTATTCATTAAGACACTACGTGAGTTCCCCCTTTTTTTTGGGGGGGGGGGGTGGTTTTCCCCAACATTATGGGGAAACAAATATGACAGAAAGCAGAAAGCTTGACTGGCCTACAGCCTGACATTCATTTCTATGCCTGTGTGATTCTTAATTTCTTTTTCATCACTAAATTTGAACACTTTACACTTCCGCTCGCATCATGGTGCAGCGGCAAACTCTCAGGTTTTCTTTCACTTTCTTTTCTGCCTTCATGTCACGGGTTCGAGCCTGTTTTTTTTTACACACCTACAAAAACACCCTGGCAACGCACCCCGACTAGTATTTTATAACACCACAGGTGTTTTGATTACCCCCCCCCCCGCTTAAGTTTTAACGTTTTCTTTTTTTACTTCGCTTATAACAAACAAACCTGGTCATTAACGTAATGCACTTGCAATAACCCTTAACCTGAGTGGCTTCCGGGCCTTGATAAGTGGTGATCACTGTGTAAAAAAAAAAAAAATAAATAAAAAAAATCAAAAACAATAAAAGAACGTTCCTCCTCTTTACTACATTTTCTGGGCTACTTTTAAACGGGCCACCTTGTATATGTTTCATACATAATTTTAATACTGAAAACGGATTTTTGTAACCTTTTAAAACTGCATAATTCCTATATATATATAGCATTTATTCAAAAGTTTATCTCATTTGCATATTACATGAAAGAAAATCTGTTTTAATAATTAGTTCTTAATTTTTTATGGAAATTAGTAATGGAATTGTTTTAAGTATTCTATTTAGAAATCTTCTATATATATATAAAATCGAAAATGTGTGTATGTGTGTTTGTGTGTCCGCTAAAAGCTTTCGACAGGCACAACGAAAAATCACAAACTCGGTATCATATTGAAGCTCTAGCCTTCGGCCGAAAAATATTGAAAAATTGGCCAAAAACATTCATTTTTTCACTACGATATCGACAATTTTTGACCGGGGGGGGGGGGGCAACAAAAACCCTCCCCTCGTGACGACGACCGGTTCTACGCATACGTCAGATGACGTCATGACCCGATTTACTTTAAATAGTTGAAGAACTGACTAAATTTCATGTATGTCGCGTTAGCTCAGTTGGTTAGCGCGTTGATTCGTTATCTAAATGTTTTGGGTTCGAATCGTGGTGTGATGTCTTTGTTTTTTTTTTATTTTTTAAATTCAAATATTGAACCAGTGTTATTTAAGCCATTTTTCACGTAATATTCGTTTTTCTGTTTTTTTTTTTTTTTTACTTCGCTCTTTCTTAGCGACACCCAAAAACACCCGGGTACCCACCGATTTTTAAAATTTTAATATCAAAACAGGCTGATTTAAGCCATTTTTCACATTTTTGGTTTTAACGTTTGTTTTTCTATTTTCTTTCTTGTTTTTTCGATTTTACATTTAACATTGTTCGTTTGCCTTACATTAGTTTTTTTTGTGTTTTTTTTCGATGTTTTGATTACCCCCCCCCCCACTTAAGTTTTAACGTTGTTTTCTTTTTTTACTTCGCTTATAACAAACAAACCTGGTCATTGACCTCATTTGCTGAATAGCTATTGCTTACATCGTTGTCATTATAACGCTCGCACAAAATCTTCCGTGCGGGCACCTGTCAATTTTGTTCTTACTTAAATAAATTCAAACATCTTTCAGTCAGTAACTCATTCTGGCCGAACGGTTCATGTTTTTTTTCACATTTTATTTTCAAACTTCGCTTCAGGGCTTCAGGTTCGATCCTACCCCCCCCCCGGTTTCTTTTTTATTTAAGAGCACACACACCTCCAAACGCCTGGGCAACGCCGGGTACCCCTGCTATAAAGTTGATTTATTTATTTTTAATTTACATTCAATTTAATGTATCTTTTTTTTTTTTTTATTATAACCAAGATTAATTGCGTTTAAAAACATAAATTTTCATTTAACCCATGAATAATTTCTTTTTAAGCTATGAGATTTTATTTCCTTGTTTGAATTTCATATATTAAGATGGCTATGTTTTACGCTCCCAAAAATCCAAAATATCGTCAACTTTTCAGGAAAACTGTAACAACTTAGGATATTTAGTGTATCTTAAATAGTACGTGATTAAATCCTCTGCCTGGCAATGTTTTTTTTTTTTTTTTTTTTTTTTTTTTACTGGGTAACGCTGAGTATGTACATCTAGTCTAATAAATGAAGTCAATTTATTTATCATTTCTTTGCCTTCAATAGCTTGCTTCCTACAAAATTTTGATTCCGGTTAGTCATTGTTTTTGTTCAGAGCACAGGGGTGAGCAGATGCTAGTATGTTGCAGGAGTTATTTTTTTTTATTTAACAAGAATTTAACAGATTCATCAGTTTATGAATTTCTGAATTAAATTAAAGTAGAATAAAGAATGATAGTGGTTGTGACCCAACGGGTCAGAGTAGTCTAATCTATATAATTATAAAACTATGAACCGTCCGGCTGTGCTTGTTTGCTTGAATCTTATTTTCAATGATTGGATGATTCCATCTTTTGAAAAATGTGTATGGGCGTGGCTCAGAGACAAAAGAACTAGGGTGGAGAGTTGTAGGTTTTGGTTTCAAGCCTAGCTGATGGCACCCAAATTATTTTTTAGTTTTGATCTCGCTGCTATATGTTAGGTTCAATATTATAATCGTTTCTGAAATTCTGAGATTATTTATTCGTATTATTTGGATTCATCGACTACTGCTTTCATCTTGAATGTCGCAACATTTTGGTCGATGTAACTTCCAACCTTCTTCAGGTGTATCGTGTCGAACTCAGGAATGGTTCTGTCGAACTAGGGAAATTGGACAGAATTTCAGATGGAACATTTTATTTATTACATGGGAGTAGCATGTTCTTGTTCTGCAAGGATCCATGGCACAGTGGTTAAAGTACTTGGAAAAATAAATTGCAAAAGTGATATTCTCCTGAAGACTGAAGGTGTGGGTGATTGAAAAATACAAGTGCGAATTATTAGAACGTCTATCTAGTCATGGCTGATGGAATGAGAGCATGCTACAAACATGAAGTTAATAAAGGGTTCCATTCAAAATTCTGTCCTCATTCCCAAGTTGATAGGATACCCCTGAAGAAGGTCGGAGGTTGACAGAAACATTGTGAAGATGACACTGAAGATGAGAACGGTAATCTGATGACTCCAAATAATACGAAGAGAATTGTCTCTTTAATAATCTGCATGAATTAAAATATCATATTTAAACGTATCTTTTGACCGGGCAATGCCGGGCGGCCTGCTAGTATTAAAATGTTTTCAATCAATAATTTGCAAATAGTTTGCTTCCAAGGGTGTCCTTAACTTGTCTATGCAATGCAAGAAATATAGCCTCACCATATTAAATGACCATCCGTGCGTGGTGAGGAGCTGCATCCTTCTCAAGATCACCCTAATAATATGCATAGACATAAAAAGAACCCAACATATTGAAAGGAGTGAATCTTGATTAATCTTGCTATTCCACAAGTAGCAGTAGTTTGTATTATTTGTATTATTCAAACTACTGTTCTTATCTTGAGGTATTTTCACAATGTTTTGGTCGATGTAACCTCTGACCTTCTTCAGGTGTATCTCATAAATCTTGGAAATCTTTCATATGTGAAATAGGTAAAAAATGTTTATTATATTATATTTTTTTTTTAATTGACCAATTAAATACCTCATCGTATATCTTTCCTTGAGTTTCTTGATTTTATCAGATTCCAGGAAAAGAAATTCATCTAGTTTGATGGAGTATCCAGCTTGGTGTGGTTACTCAAGACAACATCATTTTAAGAAAGTGCATCATTTGTTGTATAAGTTAATGTCTAGCCATAAAGAGGGGATTTTATTTCGGCTTTGAAGATGTTATTTGGAATATTTAGTCAGGGTTTACTTGTAGGGGAGATTATCTTCATGTTAGGTTGTCCTGACAAACCTCTGTACAGAGAGACCTTAAATATTTAAGGATGGTGTCCAGTAGGCATTCAGATATGGAATCTTATTTCTATACTCATTGCATAAGAAAATAGGTTGATAGCGTGTTGTGACTTCCACATCTGCACCAACACTTACATCATTTCAAAGGGGTATAATTAAAAAGTATTAATTCAGATAAAAAAGAAACAGTAAATATTAGCCTAGTTGCCCAGGTGTTTGGAGGTGTGTGTTGAGCAAAAATAGTGGTAGTAGGCAGGCAGGCAGGCTCGAATTTTTACCACAAAAGAGGAAAAGAATGTGAAAAAAAAAAGAGAATAGTGAATTAAATAAGTTGGTAATTAATTTTTGCCTGGATGGAGGATATTGGCACAAATACAAAATCAAAAGAATAAAAAATTTTTTTTTTTAAAAGATAGAGAGAGAGAGGTGGGATCGAACTCGCAAACATAGGGTAATTAGTCTTCCTCACTAACCATTAGGCCCAAGAGGACAATGAATTCAATGAGTTGGTAATTAACTTAGGAATCAAAGGAGTCAGCGCAGAAATGAAAGCTGCTTTTAAACCTAGCCTGGGGCCAGTTAAGTTTTCCGCTTTCTGTTGTGGTATTTATTTGCTTCCCCACAAAAGCAAATTAGACATAAGGTCGTTTATAATGTCGGGGAAAACCAGCTCCTCCAAAAAAAGGGGCACTCTGGCCTATTTGAATAAATAGTAATTATCTTAGTATGAAGGGTTTCCCCAACATTGACCAAGGACGAATTACAGAACAGATAGTACCCGACTTGAAAGCCGGGAGTTGGCGTCAGCGTTCGATTAGTTTTGCTTTATTTATACAAAAAAAGACAAACAAACACTCGAAATGAGAGAATTTTTTAAAACTCAAACAAAAAACCGAGACGATGTCCATTTGCGAATCTGAGATATTATGATCTAGGAAGTATAAGAAAACTTTTCCCGGAATCTAACCGACACGAGAACCCTGACACAAAAAGCCTTTCGTGGACAAACGTGCACGCCTATTTTGCCTTTCATATATTAGATAGCAGGGGTGTTCAGTGTTGCTCTGGGTGTTCGGAGGTGTAAAAGAAGTATATAAAAAAAAAAAAAAAAGTGTTAGTAGGCAGGCAGGTTTGAACCCGTGACGCAAAGGCGGAAAACCCAAGATCTTACCGCTGTGCTACGACGACAAAGGAAAAGCATTTAAATTTAGTGATGTCAATGAAAAGCTGTTGACTCACTGATAATTAGGTTAGAAGTCAGCGAAGAAATAAAATCTCGTATTTATTTTCTTCACCACGAGGTCGTTAAGTGTCCAAATAAATAGCAATTGTCTGATATGAGGGGTTTTCCATATCATGATCAAAGCTAATTGCTTTCTGGACGTCTCCGGTACGAAGCCGGAAAGCTGCCTTCACTTTAGTTAATTTCACTTTATTTATACTAAAAAGCCGAACAAACATGTGGGACCACGGGATGGCGTGAATTTTATAAAAGAAAAGTCGCTCGAATAAAAGATAGAGACAACCTTCTTTTGTAAATTGGAGATATTATAATCTAGGGAGTATATAAAAAGTTCCAAGAAATAGTAACCCACCTCCCGAGTGCCCCTGCGAAAAAAGCCTTTTCCAGACATACAAAAAACGCGCACACACACAAACACATTTTCGCTTTTATATAATAGACTAATAGGGTTGCCTGGGTGTTTGTAGGTGTGTGTTGAGGAAAAAAAAGTTTTAGTAGGCAGGTAGGCTTGAACCCGAACCCTTGACGCGAAGGTGGAAAAGAAAGCGTGAAAAAACCTGTCATCTTACCGCTCAGCCACAACGGGACAGGAACTGAAGAGCTTTTTAATTTAACGATTAAAAAGTTAAGTGACACGTGCTTAATTTTAATGAGGTCAAACATCACGCGATAAGGGAAACTTAACTTTGGCTGCAAGCCAGTTTCTGCGTATTTGTTTGTTTCCCTCCCAAGATGTTGGGGAAGACCAGTTCACTATAAAAAGAGAAGTGTCCAACTGAATAGCAATTGTCTGATATGACAGATTTTGCCAGCATTAATCAAAGCTCATTGCTTTTCTGGAAATCCCCGGCACAAGTGCCAGGGAGCTGCCTTTGCTATGGATTCAGTTTTGCTTATATACGGAATAGCCAAACAACACACGAAGAGTAAAAAAATATCGTAAAAATAGCGTGTAAAAGTTGCTCAAGTAAAAGATACACATGACCTCGTTTTGTAAATCGTAGATATTATAATCTAGGAAGCATATAAAAAGTTCTAAGAAACAGTGCCCCCCCCACCCCCACCCCGCCGGATATACAGAAAATGTGCACACATATTTTGCCTTTTATATATTGAGATTAGCATTCTGTTCTGTGAAACAGCCTACCAGTAGTAATGATGATTTTGATCATATGCAGGAGTAAAGTCGCCTTGAACAAACATCTTTCTCTCTATTTTTCATTTTCTCGTTCTATTGCTATCTTTTTATCTGTTTCCTTCTACCCGCCTCAATTCTCTCATTGTTTGTATTTATTCTTCTTCGATCCAGACAAAGAAAAGAACGAATTTTTATCAAATAAAATGTTATTGTTGATGTTGTAACTATGGAATCTTCATTGGCATTGTCGTATCTTTTGAGAGGAGTAAAATAAACAGAGTTATAATTCAGGTAAAAAAGGAATATTCAACATGATATTATAAGAAGAGAAGGAAGGGTTTATTGTCATAGATGATAGAATAAAGAAGAGGCACACACACACACACACACACACACACACACACACACCTTCGTAAGGAATTACTCACGTCCAAAGCTGGATGTGTATGTTGAGCAAAAAAAAAAAAAAAGTGGTAGTAGGAAGGCTGGCCTGAACCCGTACCGTAAAGGAGGAAAAGAACGGGGTAAAACCTAACGTTTATGCTGTTACGACCACCGCCAAACCGGAAGCGATATTTTTTTAAAATTAAGGCTAGACAATCTAAAGGAGAGGATAACTTTAAAAAATATCGCCAAAAAGAGTGACCCCCCTGTAGAAAAATGCCTAGTTGAAGGGGAAGATATTAATGTTTTTAGCCAATTTTTCGATATTTGTCGTATGAAAGGTCGAACTTTAAAACAATACTGATCTTGGTAAAATCCGTCGCCTCTATTGAAAGTTTAAAGCAGACATGCAAACAGACATACATACATACATTTATATATTGGTAACTAAAAATTTTCGACCCAAACTGATGAAAAAGCTTGCCCTATCTCTGAATATCCTTTATGTAAAATTTCAAATATTTAGACCAGAAATTGTCGGAGTAATTTGGAAGAGACCGCAGAGGTCAATTTTTTTATAAACTTTGACCCCTATTATGACCCCTTAAAATTTATTTTTTGGGGCTCAAATCAAGTTATTAAGTTAGATTCATGTCCAAGGAACCTATATCTAAAATTTCAAGTGCGTAGACCCAAAATTGTCGGAGTTTGGTAGAGTTCTAAAAGGTCAAATCGTTGAACTTTGACCCCTTAATCGCCAAATTTCTGGCCAAAAACCAATCACATCGATTTCCCCAAATCTCAGTACCCTATATATCAAATTTCGATTCTGTAGACTAAAAATTGACAGAGTTATTGTGTAGGGAAATGTATACAGACACACAGAGACACGTTCACTTTTATATATATATATAGATTTTACACACAAAATACTCATTTAAATTCTGGTTATCAGGCTTAAATAGCGACACACACACACACACACACACACACACACACAGAGGTTTGAATACCTATGGGGAGAACTTGAATGCCTACTAGACACTGTCCTCGAGTGTCTAAGGTTTCTCTGTACAGGGGTTTGTCAGAACAACCTGGTATGAGGATACTTTTTCCGTAGAAGTAAACCCTGACCAAATATTCAAAATCACATTTCGTATTCACTGTCCAAATAAGATCTCGCTATGGCTAACCTACATTAGCTTTCATGAGGAATGGTGCACCTTCTCCATGTGATGTTACCTCAAGTAACTGCACGAAGCTGGATACTCCACCAGACTAGATAAATTCTTGTCCTGGAATCCAGCAAGACGAAGAAACTAAAATTAAAGATATACTACAACGCATAAAAATGGTTAATTGGGGAGAGGAAAATTATGTTCTCAATTTCTTTACTAACTCAGTGTTTGAGAGATAAAGAACTTTAATGGAACATTCAAATATCTATGTATCTCATATAGAGTTCAAGTGTTAACCCCAAGTAGTGAACCCCTTGATTTCCGAGAACTTCGACTGAAGTAAAATAAAACAAAAAAGTGAGGCCTGAGGTTAATAATGCATACAACATATGGAAGTTATATTAATATTTGGTTTCATGTTTTAACGAGGCCATTAAACAGTTTTTAAGCATTTTGTACAACACGACACCTTCAGGAACAAACTTTGTTAATATTTTATTTACAATTATTATTATTTTTTCCCTTTTTTATGTACTAACTAGTCAGCACTTACTAAGGCTCAAAAGCCACATGAGGATAAGAGTTAATTTTTAAAATTCTTTTCCACCCATAAGCAAGGCATATTGCCACTTGACACTTGGGTTACTATTTAGGATCATGTGTAATAGAGAACTGTGAGGAGTTTAACAAGATGACTGTTCACATTACATTTAAATTTCTGCATGTTAGTACAGTTATGGAAGCAGCAAACAGAGAGGTGGGGGAGGGGGGGGGCGAATTCCAAAGTCTATCACTCTGAGGGAACAAATTATTAGAGTAGAAGGCTTTCCAGTATCTACAGATCTCAACAGCGAAGATTTTGCTGCTTGTTGGACTGGTTGGGAGTATGTGTCAGGGGGGGGGGCACAAATACTATGATTTTATCAAAGCACATTCCAGAAAAGTATTTGTAGAACAGACACAGGGATGCAACACTGCTGCGATGAGGCAAAGGTTGAAGCTTGGCCTTTAGTGTGGGACTTATTATATTTAAGACTCCTTTTAAACCTTGTCTAAGAAAGATAGAGAAACTAGTGGTAGATGTACCAGCCCAAATGTGGCAACAATATTTCATGGATGGGCGAATTGTGGCTTTGTAAACGTATCGGATACTTTCTGGTGAGTGTAATTTTCTTAACGAGTTTGTCAACTGGATGACAAAACAACACTGAGTATTGCTAACGATAGTTGAAACTTAGCAGAATTTTATTATGATCGTAGCTCAACAAGAATTTGTTAACATTGGATTTGAAAAAGGCCATGTTGTAGCCAATGATAAGCAGTCTCATGTTATTGCGTTTCACAGACAGTTATTGGGAAGAAACTTCTCTTCTTAATGAAGAAAATCTAAAAAACTTAGGTTTGCTCCTATCATTTTTTTTTTATCATAAAATAATTATAGTCAGATTTTTTTTTTGCTCCAATCATTTTTTTATAAAATAATTATAGTCAGATTTTTTTTTTGCTCCAATCATTTTTTTATCATAAAATAATTATAGTCAGATTTTTTTTTGCTCCAATCATTTTTTTATCATAAAATAATTTGTCAGATTTTTTTTGCTCCAATCATTTTTTTATCATAAAATAATTATAGTCAGATTTTTTTTTGCTCCAATCATTTTTTTATCATAAAATAATTATAGTCAGATTTCTTTTTGCTCCAATCATTTTTTTATCATAAAATAATTATAGTCAGATTTTTTTTGCTCCAATCATTTTTTAATCATAAAATAATTATAGTCAGATTTTTTTTTGCTCCAATCATTTTTTAATCATAAAATAATTATAGTCAGATTTTTTTTTGCTCCTATCATTTTTTTTTTATCATAAAATAATTATAGTCAGATTTTTTTTTTGCTCCAATAATTTTTTTATCATAAAATAATTAGTCAGATTTGTTTTTTGCTCCAATCATTTTTTTATCATAAAATAATTATAGTCAGATTTTTTTTTGCTCCTATCATTTTTTTATCATAAAATAATTATAGTCAGATTTTTTTTTGCTCCTATCATTTTTTTTATCAAAAAATAATTATAGTCAGATTTTTCTTTGCTCCTATCATTTTTTTTTATCATAAAATAATTATAGTCAGATTTTTTTTTTGCTCCAATCATTTTATGATAAAATAATTATAGTCAGATTTTTTTTTTGCTCAAATAATTTTTTTATCATAAAATAATTATAGTCAGATTTTTTTTTGCTCCAATCATTTTTTTATCATAAAATAATTATAGTCAGATTTTTTTTTGCTCCAATCATTTTTTTATCATAAAATAATTATAGTCAGATTTTTTTTTGCTCCAATCATTTTTTAATCATAAAATAATTATAGTCAGATTTTTTTTTGCTCCTATCATTTTTTTTTTATCATAAAATAATTATAGTCAGATTTTTTTTTTGCTCCAATCATTTTTTTATCATAAAATAATTATAGTCAGATTTTTTTTGCTCCAATCATTTTTTTATCATAAAATAATTATAGTCAGATTTTTTTTTGCTCCTATCATTTTTTTATCATAAAATAATTATAGTCAGATTTTTTTTTGCTCCTATCATTTTTTTTATCATAAAATAATTATAGTCAGATTTTTTTTTGCTCCAATCATTTTTTTATCATAAAATAATTATAGTCAGATTTTTTTTTGCTCCTATCATTTTTTTATCATAAAATAATTATAGTCAGATTTTTTTTTGCTCCTATCATTTTTTTTATCATAAAATAATTATAGTCAGATTTTTTTTTGCTCCAATCATTTTTTTATCATAAAATAATTATAGTCAGTTTTTTTTTGCTCCAATCATTTTTTTATCATAAAATAATTATAGTCAGATTTTTTTTGCTCCAATCATTTTTTTATCATAAAATAATTAGTCAGATTTTTTTTTGCTCCAATAATTTTTTTATCATAAAATAATTATAGTCAGATTATTTTTGCTCCAATCATTTTTTAATCATAAAATAATTATTGTCAGATTTTTTTTTGCTCCTATCATTTTTTTTTATCATAAAATAATTATAGTCAGATTTTTTTTTCTCCCATCATTTTTTTTTATCATAAAATAATTATAGTCAGATTTTTTTTGCTCCAATCATTTTTTTATCATAAAATAATTAGTCAGATTTTTTTTTGCTCCTATCATTTTTTTATCATAAAATAATTATAGTCAGATTTTTTTTTGCTCCAATCATTTTTTTATCATAAAATAATTATAGTCAGTTTTTTTTTGCTCCTATCATTTTTTTATCATAAAATAATTATAGTCAGATTTTTTTTGCTCCTATCATTTTTTTATCATAAAATAATTAGTCAGATTTTTTTTTGCTCCTATCATTTTTTTATCATAAAATAATTATAGTCAGATTATTTTTGCTCCAATCATTTTTTAATCATAAAATAATTATAGTCAGATTTTTTTTTTGCTCCTATCATTTTTTTTTTATCATAAAATAATTATAGTCAGATTTTTTTTTGCTCCAATCATTTTTTTTATCATAAAATAATTATAGTCACATTTTTTTTTGCTCCAATCATTTTTTTTATCATAAAATAATTATAGTCAGATTTTTTTTTTCTCCAATCATTTTTTTATCATAAAATAATTATAGTCAGATTTTTTTTTGCTCCTATCATTTTTTTATCATAAAATAATTATAGTCAGATTTTTTTTTGCTCCAATCATTTTTTTTTATCATCATAAAAAAATTATAGTCAGATTTTTTTTTGCTCCAATCATTTTTTTTTATCACAAAATAATTATAGTCAGATTTTTTAGCTCCAATTATTTTTTTTACCATAAAAAAATTATAGTCAGAATCACAGATGTTCATACACTGAATAAATTCTAAAATACAGAATTTTCTCAAACTTCCCAGTCCTGCAGATTAAATCGAATCGATTAAAAAGGCAAATGGAATTATTAAACAAAGTTTATATTGCAAATGATGCTGTTTGTGTTCATTAAAACAAACACTTCTAGTAAAGGCATGAATCCATTTATCCCTGTGTCCTGTCCTATTATTAGACATCAAAATACAGACTATCCTACATGCATAGATTTATGAAAATCAGGCATAGCCATAAAACCTATGGATTTTCAACAATTATGTAGTATAGTTAAAAAAAAAGTAGACAACAAATTGCTGTTACCAAGCAGAAAATAATTTACTTTTATATTTATCTGCCTAATTTTTACATGTTTACTGAATACAAAATTTATCTATGGATTTGTTATTGTTACTTTTACTTAGCCAACCAAATATGCAGTTTCCAACATGGCTGCACGTTAGTACAGTTATGGAAGCAGCATAAATGTTATTAGATCATGTTATAAAGCATGTTATGGTTGGCTAAGAGACGATAACAACCGCATAAAAAATAAATTAGTAAATACATGTAAAAAATTATGCAGATAATTTTGTGCATTCATCCTTTTTGCAGACTGTTATCCTCATCTTCATAGTTGTTGTTGTTTCATCAAGTTTCAGCCAAACCATCCTCTGGCCTTCCTCAGGTGATTGATGGGATAGAGATGCTCAGTCTTCTAACTTGTCCTCAGTAATTACTTTCTTCCACAGTTGTTGTCTCATCACGTTTTGGCCAACTAATCCTTTGGCCTGCTTGGATAGGATTGAAACGGCTATCTTTCGACAGTGCTCACCTGGAACTGTAGAAAACCAACGCATCTATCCAATGCACCATGGTTTCACGTGAGCATTGTTGCAAGATAGCGGTTTCAATCCTATCCAAAGCAGGTCAGAGGATTAGTTGGCCAAAACGTGGTGAGATAACAACAACCATGGAAGGCAGTAATTACTGGGGATACAATTACAAGACTCAGCATTCCTATCCCATTGTGGTTAATCCCCTGAAGAAGGCCAGAGAATGAGCTGACCCGAAACATGGTGAAAACAACAGCTATAAAGATGAGGATAACATTCTACAAAAAGAATAAATGCACTAAATATGAAGCCTCATCTCAAAGAATAAAAAATAAATAAATGAATAATAATCATGCAAGTCAGTAGAAAAGTAAATTTTCTTGCATTTGGTAACAGTTATTTGTTGTCTATTGTTTTTTTTTTTTCCAGTGTTTTATTTTTTTCTTGTTAATCACACTGCATAATTGTCAAATTTTCTTCAAAAGAAAAGAGAAGTTATTAAAAAAAATTTAACAAAAAAACAAACTGATAAAACTCAAGCGCTTATAACATAGTTATCACCATAAATAGACACATTAATTAAATAGTTGTTTATGACGAATAAAAATTAGATCAAGCTTTTATCTTCTTTGCTTACTCTTATCAGACATTTTGGTGATTATTTAGAATCAAACCTATTAAAAAAAAAATGAATAAATTGCAGAAAATCACAGAAATATGTCATATTCCAAAAATCGTGTAAATTGATCAAGCAGTTTTTTGGTTTTTTTAAGAAAATAAAAATTTACAATTTTTAGTGATTAATGTGAAATCGTTACTATTAAGACTGATCTTGCAAGTTTGAATTATTGTGGACTTATCTACTCACCCTTTTTTTTTTTCAAGATGGTGATGTGAAACGATCTTTTTCATAACATTTCCTTAGTAAAAAATAAAACTATTTAATCAATTTACATGATTTTTAGAATATGATATCTTTGTTTAATAATGTGTATGTACATAATATATATTGGTATAATGTCACATACAAATATATTATGTCTAGACTATTAGCCACTATCTTATGTAACTTTAGAACGACATTTGAAGTACATTTACTCATAATAAATTCCTACATTTCATCCTAGGAGCAACACAATCACAATCATCTTTAGAGGAAGTAGTTCCTATTTTTCCCTCTAAATAGCATATCCTTCTACCGACCTCAGTCAACACTGGGAGGAAATATACACATTATACATATATTGTGCTAGCACCTTTCGTAACTGGATCATAAACTCAGACATAACAATCTTTCCCTTTTTTTATTCAAATTCTGCTCATTCTGATTGACTGAGCTCTGACCATTGCTATATTCCGGATTGACGGTATTCACATGCTAAACGAATGGTCACATACCATTCAAATATGGCGTCGCAATGATACCTACTTTTACTCTCTAATTGCTGCGTTCATTTTCTTACATTTTACAGCATCAATAATATCTACAGGTTTTATCCCCTCTCCCTGTATATATTCTTCCCAACTCTCTTGCTCGCTCTCTTTTTACATTTCTTTTATGCCGAAATTTTTTTTTTAAATTACACAGCAATGCCGAAGTAAAAACATTTCATTGCATCAATGTTATCTACACTAGTTTTTATTTCCTCTCTTTTGCTCACTTTTTATGCCGAGAACAAAAAAAGAAAACATTTTACGGCATCAACATTATCTACAAGTTTTATTTCTTCTCTCTCTCTCTCTGTATATATTCTTCCCAACTCTCCTTTTCTCTATCTCATTACACTTTTTTCTGTGTTGATTAACTTACGGATATTTTTCCATAATGACAAAAAAAAAAACAGTTTACCACACTTAATTCCTTCTTAAAAAAAAAAATGAATTTTGTCTTTTTTTGGTGGTGCTGGTGGTTCCATTTACACAAACTGAGCCACACAGCAACATGTGGCTGGGTACGGCTAGTTCTAAATAAATACCAACATTTTTGTATATCAAAAAACTCAAGATATTAAAATTGGTAAATGCTTTTAATCGATGTCGTTTCAAATATTAGTAGATAAACCTTGGATTTTCCAAGTGCAAAATATACTTTAAACGTTTTTTGTTTAAATTATTGCAAATTATTATTGTGCTTGCTGTTCTTATCCAGTGTTACCAGTGAATTTACTTGCAACTTGTTTTGATTTTCATTTTTGAAGCAGCACATTTTTTTTTGTTTTGTTTTTTAACTAAAATATTTTTTGTTCTAATAAAAGGGTAAAAACTGTATGGATGGAATAATGTCCCTTTATTTTTGAAAGCAGGCATTTGAAAACAATTCTAATTCGGAAAAAAAAATGGGGGGGGGTAATTAAGTAAAATTATATTTTATTCTAAGCAACATGCTCCAACAATCTGAAATAAAAACTGATGAGGGAGGGGGAATAAGAGAGGGCGAGAGAAGGAAGAAGGGAAAAGGGGAGGGAGTGAGAAAGAGAGAAAGGGGAGGGAGTGAGAAAGAGAGAAAGGGGAGGGGGTGAGAAAGAGAGAAAGGGGAGGGGGTGAGAAAGAGAGAAAGGGGAGGGGGTGAGAAAGAGAGAAAGGGGAGGGGGTGAGAAAGAGAGAAAGGGGAGGGGGTGAGAAAGAGAGAAAGGGGAGGGGGTGAGAAAGAGAGAAAGGGGAGGGGGTGAGAAAGAGCGAAAGGGGAGGGGGTGAGAAAGAGAGAAAGGGGAGGGGTGAGAAAGAGAGAAAGGGGAGGAGTGAGAAAGAGAGAAAGGGGAGGAGTGAGAAAGAGAGAAAGGGGAGGAGTGAGAAAGAGAGAAAGGGGAGGAGTGAGAAAGAGAGAAAGGGGAGGAGTGAGAAAGAGAGAAAGGGGAGGAGTGAGAAAGAGAGAAAGGGGAGGAGTGAGAAAGAGAGAAAGGGGAGGAGTGAGAAAGAGAGAAAGGGGAGGAGTGAGAAAGAGAGAAAGGGGAGGAGTGAGAAAGAGAGAAAGGGGAGGAGTGAGAAAGAGAGAAAGGGGAGGAGTGAGAAAGAGAGAAAGGGGAGGAGTGAGAAAGAGAGAAAGGGGAGGAGTGAGAAAGAGAGAAAGGGGAGGAGTGAGAAAGAGAGAAAGGGGAGGAGTGAGAAAGAGAGAAAGGGGAGGAGTGAGAAAGAGAGAAAGGGGAGGAGTGAGAAAGAGAGAAAGGGGAGGAGTGAGAAAGAGAGAAAGGGGAGGAGTGAGAAAGAGAGAAAGGGGAGGAGTGAGAAAGAGAGAAAGGGGAGGAGTGAGAAAGAGAGAAAGGGGAGGAGTGAGAAAGAGAGAATGGTGAGGAGTGAGAAAGAGAGAATGGTGAGGAGTGAGAAAGAGAGAATGGTGAGGAGTGAGAAAGAGAGAATGGTGAGGAGTGAGAAAGAGAGAATGGTGAGGAGTGAGAAAGAGAGAATGGTGAGGAGTGAGAAAGAGAGAATGGTGAGGAGTGAGAAAGAGAGAATGGTGAGGAGTGAGAAAGAGAGAATGGTGAGGAGTGAGAAAGAGAGAATGGTGAGGAGTGAGAAAGAGAGAATGGTGAGGAGTGAGAAAGAGAGAATGGTGAGGAGTGAGAAAGAGAGAATGGTGAGGAGTGAGAAAGAGAGAATGGTGAGGAGTGAGAAAGAGAGAATGGTGAGGAGTGAGAAAGAGAAAAAGGCAGAAAAGGAGAGAGAGGGAGAGAAACTAATCAAAATTTTAATTATGCTTTCATTAAAAGTAAAAATTTACTAAAAACAATTTTCGCTGTCAACATAACAGAAAAATCATAAAGTCATCAATAAAATGACCAAGAAAAACAATTAGAACAAATAGCGTTCATTCAATTTTCACATCTTCCAACGAAAAATGGTATTTCAAACTTAAGAACGACTGACAGTTTGACCGACTGGCTGATATAGCCTATAACAGAAATTCTTGGATGTATACCCCTTCCAAGCTAACAAGCAATATACATCATTGGAAATATACTTGCCTCATATGAAAAGGCAAAATTTCTTTCCTATTTGTCTAGTTCTTTCTCCAGAAAAAAAAAGAAAAATTAGGAGGACAGCCAAAAATTAATGAAAATCTACGAGCAAAACTGCAAGTGAGAAACTTACCGCCAACACGCGAAAAAAAGAAAAAAAAAGTGAGTGTGACGAAATGATTTACAATGTGGCACGAAGCCAAATAGTAAAGCTGAGAATTGGCCATCACGAGGATATACCGCAGCTCGTAAATAGTTCCATTCCAAATCCGGTAGGACACAACAATCCACATCGCCAAAGAATTTGTCTATCACAATTATTATTATTATTGGAAACAATAATTTATCAAAGTATATATCACAAACGAATATATACTACAGTGCTTCCTAAGGAGAAGGTAATGCCTGGGTGTATAGTCTCATGATGGATGACTATATACTACACTTATACCCAAAGAAGGAGGTGATGCCTAAAACGATGGTCTCATATCAAGAGAACATACTACCCCCCCCATTTTTTTTTACCTGCCAATGTAAAATGAGAATGTCTTTTTTGTCTGTTTACTAAAACATAGTACAATCTATATAATATTCTGTTTATTCCTTCCTTAGTCCTGACGTTACACTTTGAAAAAGGCCAAATACAATTTTTGAAGGCCATACAGCTTTAAAAAGGCCAAATTCGTGAAATTTAGCTTTTTTTAAAGCCAAGAATATGAGAATGGTCTCCTGATGTAGTCTCTTTATTGAATACCGTACTTTGGTGTAATTGCGCTAACTAGCTAAAAGTGATCTTTTGGCAACCATGCATATAAAGAGTATAATTGCGTTGACACACTGATTCTCATCAAATCACTGAAGTTAAGCAATGTTGAGCCTGGTTAGTACCAGATGGGTGACCATTTGGGAAATCTAAGCGCTGTGTATGCTCTCCGCTTATCTCAACATTTGTTTATAGTCAACTTGTACACTTCACTTGCCACTGGTATTTAACAATGTTGACTCAGGAGGGGTGTGGTTGGAGATTACGCACCTCCTACCACAAAAATTTCATGCGCAGACACCCCTTTGTGGGTATCAATAGTCTGTTAAAGACTGAAGGAGCTCCAATATAACAAGCACATTATCTTTAGTTGGCACTTATTTGGCGCAATTACCCCAAAGTACGGTATCATTATAACAATATACGATCATTGTTGTGATGGTGTGAGAAAAGAACTCGTAATTTTGACGTGCAGCGGTTCAACTAAGTCAGCAAAACATTATGTAAAAGGGAACATTCAAAAGAAACACGGCAAAAGAAAAAGGACAGTGTCTGCGGAAAAGTGCTGGATCGAAGCAGTAAATTGAAGATTATCTTTTACAATGATTTTTTTTTATTTGTATTGAACTATGTAACACAATATTACTTTCTGACTATTAATACTTATTAATCCATCTCATTTAGGTCAGTTCTATATTTAAAATACAATGGACACTATCTTCATAGAAATGTTAATAAACTTATAGCTTACTGCATGTTATTGGTTTTTCTGCCCAAAAGACTGATTTTCTGCGCTATCCAGGAAAATATCAGCTTTATCAAAACATATTTGTTGATTAAATATATTGTTCATTATGTGAAATTTCCACGGATCATGCTAGTTAAAACTTAATTAAATATCTCAACGCATATCACGGATCATGCTAGTTAAAACTTAATTAAATATCTCAACGTATATCACGGATCATGCTAGTTAAAACTTAATTAAATATCTCAACGCATATCACGGATCATGCTAGTTAAAACTTAATTAAATATCTCAACGTATATCACGGATCATGCTAGTTAAAACTTAATTAAATATCTCAACGTATATCACGGATCATGCTAGCTGTTTGGAAGAACAAAGCAAATTCGCCATAACTGAGCATTTTTCAATAGTTTGTGACCCCTTTGTAATTTGAATGGCATTTCAAAACATTTCAACAATGGAACAAAATAATTATTTCTGGTTTTCAAAATTTTAGCAAATCCTGAGGAGGAGGCAATACTTGGGAGGATGATTTCATGAGAGATAAATATATAAAACACTTACCCCTAAAAGGAGGAAGTTATATCTGAGAGAATGGTCTCATATCAACAGAAGATACCATACTCCCCCCTTCCCTCCAAAAATTATTTGATAATTATTGGAAAGTTTTTTTTAGGTCTTATTTTAATTAAGAATTATTGAGATTATTATTTGGATTCTGTTCTCATCTTGAGTGTCATTATCACAACGTTTCGGTCAATGTTACCTCCAACCTTCTTCAGATGTATCATGTTGAACTCAGGGATGTTTCTGTCAAACTCAAGAATCAGGACGGAATTTTGAATCAAACCTTTCATTTATTTCACAATTTTTTTCTTTAAAATCAATAATTCTGGTTCAGTTTTTTTTGTGGATCATTACAATATAGTATGGGATAGTGAATTAAAAAAAAACAATACTTTATAAATTTTTATGCCATGTATTTTTCACAGATTCAATTAATCAAAAATAAAATTGACACAATATGAGAGAAGACTTCATGAAAACCTTACCATGAGCACACGGCAAAACTCTGAGTTTGTCTCCCTCTTCATATTCATCCAAGCAAATGGCGCAAACATCATAGGCTTCACCTGAAAATTTTAAAACAAATATATAAATGAAAACAAAAATCGACAACTTTATTTCAATAGTTCTCATTTTCTTCCTCTCATATAAAATCTATATACTTATAAATAAAAAGTACTGTGTGTGCGAGTGAGTGAGTGAGTGAGAGAGACAGAGAGGGAGAGAGAGACAGAGAGAGACAGAGAGGGAGAGAGAGACAGAGAGGGAGAGAGAGACAGAGAGAGAGAGAGAGGGTTTGTTCCCTATGTACTCCAAAATGGCTGGGCCAATTTTTATAAAATTTCTACACAAATGTAGTTTGTGTCTGGAAGTGTTCTCAGATAGGTTTTGTATTGGAATGCTTCCAATAAGAATCAAAAATCGATAATTGAAAAAAAATATAATTAAAAGAAGGAAGTCCAATTTTGACCAAAGTTAACACCTACACACAGCCTAACATCACTAGTATATTTGAGAAGGTTTATCACTGCACAAGCAGAAGGGCCTTGAGTATAAAAAATTAACAGTAGATTCTTTGATAAGGCAAGAGCACGTTCGAAATAACTGCTTCTGATTAGAGCACAGTTAGAACATGATGCTTAACTTGCATTTTAAACAAATTCAAGTCATTATATAAAAAAATTTCATAAAATCAACACTAGGTTCTCTACAATGCAATGTAGACTACACTGTATTGTGCTATTACTAAGTCATTGTGGGAAGCATGTGAGACTGTTCCCAGTGCACTAAACTGGGTTCCTGACTAGAGCAGACAATCATTCGATTTGATTGACAAGTGGGCGATTTCATAGATTTTGTAGACAATAAAAATATTAAAAGTGTAAATAGAATATTTATTGATCCTCATTCCATCGATCAGGTTTCCCTGCTAGTATGTTAAAAAAAGAGGTTTTAAAAATTTTAAACTTATTCTAATCTCAAATTTTTTAATCCAATTCTAAAAATAAACTCTCTCTCAACATGATGTTGCTAGTCTCAGTCTTTTTTTTATAAATACTATTATGGCAGGTGTTCTTCAGAATTATGTGATCTTTCTTTGTTTCAGCTTGTTCAACTTATTAGTGATCTCGATCAATTCATTGATTCAATACCTCAATGTGATACAGCTTTATATTCCAGTAGCTTCTTTCCAAGAACTGCAATCCTGTGGAAATCTCTTCCTGCTCACTGTTTTACTCCTACTTACAATCTTTGTCTTTTCAGGACGATAATCATATTTCATTCTTGCTAGCTCCTTACATCAAGTGGCTTCACACCTCGTCTGGAGCGACATTTATTAACACAAAAAAAAAAAAAAAATTCAATAACGTCCATTTTATGATACAAGTTAATGTAACATAAAATGAAAATTAACGTTTTTGAATATTTACTGCCATAATTGGATTTGATTAATATTTGAAATTATGTTTTTAATTTTTAGAATAAACCGTATTAACATACGAATATAATAAAAAAAAATTCAAAAGAAGTTTACTATAATAAAATATTAATACATGAAATATACAGCTTAATCATGTTGACACAGCGGCTCTCATTAGATCAATAAAGTTAAGCAACATTGACCTTGGTCAGTACCAGATGGTTATTTTCTTTATTTTGTCCTTTAGTCCTCATATTCCATGAGTAATGACAAAGGGGAAAGAATTAACATGCGCATCTAACATTTTTACGTTGGCTAGTTTTTGACTCTGATGTGGCATTTCTTTAACTTCTTAAAGCAAGTGGCTCCATGCCTTGTCTGAAGCAATTTCCTTAGAAAAGTAAACGAGTGATAAACCATTACGGCATAATCACGTTAACACACTGGTTCTTGTTAGATCACCAAACTTCAGCAATGTTGAGCCTGGTCAGTACCAGAGGGAGTGACTATTTAGGAATACCAGGCACTGTATGTAGGAGATGTCGACATCTTCCTGCAAGAAATGTAAAAACCTAATATCATCATCTCCTCTGACAGGAAAATACATGCGAGTGGGGACCGCTTATGTATTTGATATTCCCATAAAACATCATCATTCTGAGGAAGCCAGTTCAACCCGCCTACAGTGTCACATCAATGTCAATATATGAAATCTGTTAATAATATAATCTATTAAGATTATTTTAAATTGTTATTAAAATATATAGATAATACATGTTTTTTTTTTTAACTCAGAGTATGTTTTGCTTAATTTCATCCAAGATGGCTTAATAATTATTTTAGTTTGGCTGTTTTGTTTTACGGCATATCAACCCCTTTCAGATTATTTAATGCTGAATCCAGTTATTTTGGAAATAATAATCATGTTGCATCCATTTATTTTGTAGAAGATTTTTATTCTTCAAGTTCTTTGTATCTTCAATCGATAGTTTGTAGTTTTTGGTTTTGTTGTTTTAGAGTGGATTTTATCGTTTTTGTTCCCTGCCTTGCAGAACATGAGTTTTGCAATAGGAGAAGGAAAAGGGTTATAGTATTAATGTTTGGTACATTTTAAGTTAGGAAACCTGTCAGGAAGTGGGTGATGTAGAAAGAAAAAAGGGAGATTGAAAGAAGGAAAAGAGGGAAAGGTGGGATGTTGTTTTTGTTTTTGCAGAACATAATTAAGTTTTGCAAACGGAAGTAGAAATACAAAAAGCATAAATATTAGGTGCATTTCGTCTCAGGAAGCCTATATCTTCAGACAGCCTGATCTGGTAGCACCAGTAATAATTGTTTTAGTTTAACTTTCATGTATACATACGTATAAGGTGATATATTGTGTACATATATTGTCAATATTTACTCCAACAGTGCTCTATGCGTTGAGTAGAGCTTAGTAGTAGCATGAAAATACATGTATTGCAAACATAAGTGTCCATGTTTACTTCCCACAGGAAATCATCAAGCTAAATGCATATACACTGATCAAAGATTTTTAATTACAGGTTCAGTTCAAATACAAAAATGCAATCTTATACCAAATTATATAAATATATATGCAATATCAGCTTTCCAACTTGAGAGTTCAATGTATTTAACACACAAATATATATATATATATATATATTTAGTCATCGACATACAGTCCTGTTTTGTTGTATCACAACTCATCAGTGCCGCTAGACTAGCACCTCTATATATCATCTTGAGTTGAGCATATTGAGAAGTGATACACAAATTACCATTGGCGTATAAAGCGATGCTCTTTGTGTAAACAAATCGAGCTTAGGTATTTCGGACGATGTCAAAAACATTGTTTATTCACGACTATCAGCAGCAGCCGCCGATTAGCATAATGGTTAGGAGCCTTAACTGTTGTACAGGCGGTCGGGTTTCAATCCTGGCTTGAGGTAGTTGCCTGTCTAGCTGCACTGATGAGCTGTGAAACAGCGAAACAGTACTGTATGTGAATGACATATACATATATGTATATAAAAAGAATAGCAAAACTTTAACACTTATCAGACATTAATTACTTAGTACATAAACAATCTGTTAGGAGGTCAGGGAATTAATTTAAAATCTAACCATTCCACCATTTAGTATATGTACTAGCATGCTGCTCGGCATTGCCTGGTCATAAAATATGCTTAAATATGATATTTTAGTTTATGCAGACTTTGTATTTATTACTCTAGAGCCAAAACTGTTGGTTGATATATTTTAATTAGTGATTTCAAAAGTTAAAAAAAAAAATATGAGTTGGGTGCCATCAGCTAGAATCGAAACTAAAATATTTACCTCTCTAGCTGTATTTGCTATCATCTGAGCTAATGACACATGCAAATCAAACGTGGACATTAATGCTGTTAAACGTATATTTGCGCATGCATAGGGCATACACATTACATTCAACTATACTTGCCAAGTCACAATTTTCAATTTTGACCTCTTAATAGCATTACTTCTATTTGACCTCATTAATGAGGTCAAATAGAAGTAACGGAGTTAACTTTATTGCGGGCACCTGTCAATTCAAACATATTTCCATTACTATTCCTTGGTCGGCAAACGGTTAACGTCGCACATTTTTTTTTTATTTTCCAACTGCGCCTCAAGGCTTCGACTTCGATTCTTCCTACTTAACGATTTTTTATTATTCTTTTGTTTTGATTTACCCAAAACCACACACACCTCCAAACACCCGGGCAATGCCGGGTAACCCCCGCTAGTACTTCCTAAATCGTAATATCTCAGATTTGCAAATGGACATCGTCTCTATCTTTGTTTTGATAGATTTTTAAAAAATTCCCTCGTTTCAAGTGTGTGTTTGTTTTTTTTGGTATAAATAAAGCAAAACTAATCGAACGCAATCACCAACTCTCAGCCTTCGCTTGGGTAGTATCTGTTCTGTAATTAGTCCTTGGTCAGGAGAGTTTAACTTATTTTTCTCACATTTTCTATAGAAATTTAATTTAAAATAAGCACCCATTTTCTGGCCACATGGCGATAATTATGTTATTTGTTTTGTCGGCCTGCTTGAAAGCCGTTTTGGTTAATTGTTGTTTACTTTTCACCTTAACAATCATTTTTAACATTACAACTTCTATAGGTTTTCAGGTATGCTGAAAACGAATATCGTATTTAAATTTGCTGCAAACAAGTATCTGCATATTAAAAAATGTAATTGTTTGTTATCAGTGGTAACCAATTAAGTATGCACTTGCACATACAGAAGTGGCTACCACGATAACATAAGGAATTACATTACTTAATATTTGGAAAACTACTGAGACAATTCTTATTCATTTGGATGCTGCCAGAGTGCCCCCTTTTTTGGAGGAGCTGCTTTTCCCCTTACGTTAAAAACGACCTTCATGGGAGGTTTAAAAGCAACGCCATTTCTGCAAGTCATCTTTTTGATTGACTACATCTAATTTGAATGCTTTACACTTCCGGTCGCGTCATGGCGTAGCAGTAAGACGTCAGGTTTTCTTTTACTTTCTTTTTTTTTTTCTTTTTTTTTTACACCGGCATCACCACATTATCAAGGCCAAGAGGCCACTCAAGGATAAGGGTTAAAGAGGGTACAGTAGAAATTGGACAATATTATTGGACAATCATTAGTAATGGAAATTCAGTAAATTTGATAACTTATATGGAACGGCTCATCAAGAACTTATTTACGTTAGACTTGAACACAACCATATTGTAGTCAGCTGGAAAGCAGGAAAACGGAAGACAATTCCACAGGCGTGCAGTTCTAAGAAAGAAGCTTTGTTCATGGAATCTACGTTTAGGTTTAGGCACAGATAAAGAGAGGGGGGAATTATTGATAGTGTTTTGAGCTACACGAGTGTTTCTTGTGAAAATAACGATACATCAGAGACAAACTCGCAACATCTCTTCTGTGAGATAGAGGTTGCAGGGAAGAGAAAAAGGACATCTCCTACGAGGCTACGAAGTCTATTTTGAACTCTATCAAGGCAGGACAAGTCCTTTCTAGCAGCTCCTGCCCAGATGTGGCAACAGTATTCCATCCTTGGACGTACCTGGCTCTTATATAGATAGAGAATTGCATCAGCAGTGAGATATCTACCGGATTGATAGAAAGATCCCACCATTTTTCCAGCGGCCTTGGCAACAGATTTGATGTACGTGTTTCATTTAAGATTAGGAGTAATGGTCAAGCCAAGAAGCTTATCAAAACTTGAGGCCTCCTGAAGACGAGAGCCATTCATTTCAATTGATGCCAGATGTGGATCAGAATGTTAATGATGTAAAGAGAGAAGCTTGGTTTTAGATGCATTAAAAGTAACCAGCCACTCCTTTCCCCATTGTACTATGTGCTCAAGGTCAGAGGAGAGAGAATCGGAGAGAACTTGGTCGTTTACCGTCTTAGATGTGCTACCATAAATGGTAGTGTCATCAGCATAAATGTCTATGAATGATGTAAGGATGTGATTTGGAAGATCATTAATGTAGATCAGGAAAAGAGTTGGGCCCAGGATGGACCCGAAGGACAACAGTATTAATACTGTGAGCTTCTGATTTTTGCCCATCAACTACTACTATTATGAACCTATCAGAGAGAAATGATTTAATAATTAAGACATTTCCAGCTATACCATAGCTGGAGATCTTGTGAAGTAAACCTTTATGCCATACCCTATCAAAGGCCTTAGATATGTCAAGAGCAATTGCCCTAGAAAGGTTTCCTCCATCGAGAGATTTGCTAATCCTATGAGATATAACTGTAAGCACATCTGCTGTAGATCTAGCAGAACGGAAACCATATTGAGTGTCACTAAGAAGATTATTTTTGTTGAGGTGGTTGATTACTTCTGTATTTAACACAGATTCCAGCAACTTACTCATGACGCACAGGAGACTTATTGGCCTGTACTGAGAGGGGGATGAGCGATCACCTGAATTCTTAAATACAGGGCATACTGATGAGATTTTCCAGGGAGATGGGAAACTATTCTCCTTAAGACAACGTTTAAACAGTTTTGTAAGTATGGGTGCTAGTTCAGGTTGCAGTTTTTTGAGTACTATAATTGGAATACCGTCAGGACCAGTTGCTTTACTGGAATCAAGGTTTTTGATTAGCTACTAGTATTAGTAGTAGGGGTCTACGTTGGAAGTTGGAGAACCGGGTTTAATCGTGTATTTTTTCTTGAAACTTGTCATGTTGAAATTTTGGAATTTGTGGACTAGGTCGTCAGATTTACTTAGAGCAGGGCAGAGAGGGGAAACTAAGAGAGAAAAAGAAACGAAGATTTTTTTTTTGTAGCTCATGATAAGGTAAAGCCGTAACAATTACCCACTAATATGGCATCGAGAGGCACCACCAGAAGCTACTGCATGGTCCAGAATCCATTCACCAAATGGCAATACAGCAGCTCTAGTACTCTGCACCTGCTGATAGGACAGCCTCCTTAGTGGTTAATCCAAGGTTCGGGTCCCTGCGGATAACGTCAGCCCAGATAAAACGTTTACCTCCAGCACCCTTACTAGTGACATGGCTACAAGGATAGACATAGAAACAGAAAATTTCCGTCATCTCTGCCAACTGTTCGCACAAAATACTGCCAACTTTCTTTTCTGCCTTTTCGTCGTGGGTTCGAGTCTGCCTGTCTACTACCACTTTTTTTTTTTACACTTCCAAACACCCAGGCAATGCTGGGCACCCAGGCTAGTTTAATATAGATGCTAGTGTGGCAAATTACTTTATATGTGTACAGATAATAAAAATCGTTTAATATTTATAGTTTGATTTTTATTGTTATATTCAAACCACTTGACACAAAAGTACTCTATTTTCATACGTATACATATATAAGAAACAATACAGCGGAAAAGAAATGTTTACCCGATATAATCAAAGGTAAACTTCAATGTAATATGAATATTAATATTTATATAATAATGAATTTATCCCAACCAAATTAAAAAGCTCAATACAGACACAATAGAAAGTAGAGCTTGTTATAAGAGAAAATAAAGGAATTTAAAACTGTAAATTAAAATTTACAATTTATTATTCGACAGAATACTTTAAAATTGTTGAATAAATAAGGACTTTGAAAATTATTTTTGGATTATTCTGTCGAATAGTAAAATTGTAAATTTTTATTTACAATTTCAAATTCTTCATTTTCTCATATATATATATATATAAATATATATAGAAAAATATGTATATATATATATATATATATATACATATTTTTCTTCAGAAGTTTTGGTTGATGCACCCAATTCATATGGATGTGTATTTTTGAAATCACAACTTTATAGTATATAAGAATCGATAGAAAATTGATTATAATAATATATACAAAATTTGCATAAATTAAAATATCATAATTAAGCATATTTTTTCACCGGGCTATACCGGGTGCCCCTGCTAGTTTGGATTATTAGGACTCATATTCTCAACTTTGTTTAAATTCCATAAAAATTTCCAAGTTGGAAAAAGTGTATCTGAAGGTTGTTGGTACTTACATTGACTGAAATGATGTAACAATCAAAATGAGAATGCTAGTCCCAAATAATCCAAATCAATATTTAACTAAAGAAAAAAAAAAAAAAACAAGTGAAGCATGCATGGTCCCCCGTGAGTGCACAGTGAACAAGGCATAAAAAAATGACTGTTCAGCATTGCCCCCCCCCCATTTAGCCTCAAAAGTCCCCAAGGCCTTAATATATTTAAATTTGAGTTCAGCACAATTTAAAACTGCTAAATAGACCTACACCGAAAATTTTAGACAAATATGGTAAACTAGTCCCAAAAATGGCTCTAAAGGAGCCCCTAGGGCACACCCAAGAGTTATCGCGAAGTATAGATAAACAAAATTATATAGAAATCAGTTATTTACAACTTTTCAGAAAAGTTTTATAAAAATCCAAAGCATCAATTTTTTTTAATAAGCACAAAAGTGTCAATTTTAACCCGAAAGGCACTTCTTGGGGGGCAACTGGAGTTTTCCCGGAAAATCAGTTCTGTTACTTTTTACTCATATCATGTTTAATGTTTGCGCAAAATTTGTAAAAATTCCAAGGTGTAGTTATTGGGAAAAGTGCGGACAGACAAACGGACACGGGTGAATTTACTGATCCACCCTCGTTTTGTCGGAGAACCAAAAATCAATTAAATAATCACTAAACAACATGACTTACCTTTCTTGAATTTTTTTACTGGAATTTTCTTTAGATGTCGACTTGGCAGTCGGGATCGATGCCTTCTCGCAGCATTTTGACATGATCTAGCCATCTGCAAAGAAGATGTAAATCCAAAAATCAACATCTTTAACAATATTTTTTTGTAGAGCAAGTTCAACAATTGAGTATAATTTTTTTTAAATTATTTAATTAACAGAATTAGAATTTGAAATAAAAAAAATAAACAATACTCTGAAAGTTTCTATGCATAAGCTTTACATTAACAAAATTGTGTGACCACGTTTCTCGCATCTACATAACTTTTACATTATTTTTTTTATTTACAATTAATCTATCATTCAAGTCAAACATGCAATCGTATAAAGAACTAAACAATTTTTAAAGAATTCAATGTAATTACAAAATTAAATCTACCCGCATGCATTTCCATTTATTTGTAAATAAGTCAGCCATTTTAATCTTTCATTAAATTTTTAAAAAAACATGAATTACTTTGTGAACCCTAGGAATTTGGAAGCATTTAAACTGTTGAATATAAAGTCATTGAAACTGGCTTTAAGATTTTTTTTTTTTTATTGCAAATCCTCATTTAATTAAAAGATTCAAAGTTTTGGAAGCGATTTGCATCCAATGATTTTATAAACAGAAAAAAGTTAAAACAACATCATTAGTTATAGTCGTATATATAAAAACTTGCTCATGATTTTGAAAGTTTTTAGATGAGGATTTATAATTTGTACTATTTGTATTCTTTGGACTACTATTCTCACCTGGGTTACTGTTTTCAAAATAAAATTGGAGCAAATTATCACCATGGATTAAATAGGGGGTTCAGTTCTAAATTCTACGTAGATTCATGCATTTGGCATAAAGCTTCCAGATTTTAAAAAGATGCAGTTGAACTGGTAAAAACATTGTGAAAATAACAACCAAGATGAGAATAGTAGACCAGACAGTTACTTTTTACTAAAATTTTACTAAAACAGTTTCTTTTCGACTTTCCCTAAACAGAAAGTGGAAGTCTTGCCAAATCTTACCAGAGTTTTACCAAGGAAAAGTCCCTTCTGTGTAATACAAATGCCAGTTTAATTTTCAAACTTTATATAAAAAAAAACTAGTCTTTACTTTGAAATGAAAATGTTTTTAAATTTTTAATTTCAAATGAAGACTTTATGTAAACTTTTAAAATATATTTTTATATAAAACTACTCTGAAAAGAAAAAATTTTCCACAGTAAAAACAAAAAAGTATATTTTGATTACAACATCTATATATTTATAAAACTCTACGAACAGTTTTCCCATCCTTGCTTGAATCTTGTCCACCATTGTAATATCTATATATCTATAAAAGTGAACGTGTCTGTCTGTGTGTCTGTCTGTGTACATTTCCCTACGCAATAACTCTGTCAATTTTTAGTCTATAGACTCGAAATTTGAAATACCGGGTACTGAGATTTGGGAAAATCGATGTGACGGGTGTCAGCCAGAAATTTGGCTGTTAAGGGGTCAAATTTCAACGATTTGACCTTTAAGAACTCTACCAAACTCCTCCGATAATTTTGGGTCTAGACACTTGAAATTTTAGATATAGGTTCCTTGAACCTGGATCTAACTTAATAAAATGATCTGAGCCCGAAACTATAAATTTTAAGGGGTCATAATAGGGGTCAAAGTTTTAAAAAATTAACCATTTTTTTTGTTTTTTTGCACAGCATACACCTCCAAACACCCGAGCAACGCCGGGCACCCCTGCTAGTATATATATATATATATATATATATATTACTCTTTTTTATATATTTTTATATGTATCTCCATATTTCTTATTTGATCTTTCTTCTATCTCCCTTTCTATTTTTTTTTTTACCCTTTTCTGTTTTTCTCTCCTTCCCTTTTTCTTTTAATGATCACCATTATCAATTTTGGTTTCAGTTTCAATTCTAGCTGATGGCACTCAAATTATATTTTTTAATTTTAAAATCACGACTACATATTGGGTACAATATAATATGAAATAATCAATAGAGAATTGACTCTATAATAATAAATATGAAATTTGTGTAAATTTAAAATAACATATTTAGGTGTATTTTACAACCTGGCAATGCCAGGCGCACCTGCTAATGCTTTCTTAAAAATAAAACTATTCTAAAAAAGAATCATTTTAAAGCAAAGACTAGTTTTAATTTTTTATGTAAAGTTTTAAAATTAAACTGGAATTTACATGCGTATTAATCAGAAGGGACTTTTCCTTGGTATAACACTGGCAAGACTTCCGCTAAACAAGATGCAGAAGTCAAAAAGAAACAGTTTTAGCAAAGATAACTGTCCAGATAATCCAAAGAATACAAAGAATAGCTCCATTAATAATTTAATGACCAAATGATATTATAATATACTGAACTTTTAAAATCTTATTTAATAAATTAAGTAATAATTTGGCAAAAAAACAAAAACAAAAAAAAAACAAAAAACAAAAGAGCAAAATAAAAATGATAGTAAAATGACTCCCGAGCAATGCCGGGTAGGTACATTTAGTCATTTTTATTTTACATTTTTTATCTTCTTGAGAGAATTATGCCGATAAAAATGACTTCATTGTGCAGCAATGTCGTTCAAGCTACAAAAGACAAAAAACTGAATAAAACACACATTCACTTATTTCTAGATTAATGCATGCGGCCATTGCAATCTCCATGAAATAACACTTAAAAAAAAAAAATGTCAGAATACTATTTCAACATTTTTTTTATTAAACGCAGTATCTTTTTTTGAATATTCAGCATTTTTCTATTTTTTTTTTTTCATTATTTATGTCAAAATACTATTTAATTTGGGGGGTGGGTATTTGTGCAGTTTAGTAACTGAAGTAACGTGTGACTTACAATTAAAAAAAAAATTTTTTTATTTAATATTAATCAGAGGTGCATTAGCATTAAGTAAAATGAAAAATCCTAAAGTTTAAAATAAATTATAAAATTAAATCCATCAGAATGCATCGGTTTATTCATAAACAAGTTGTTCATTTTAATCTTAACAGTTAAAAAAAAAAAAAAAAAGAACTTATGCTGAATACGAACAGTGCTAAAATAATATTTACAAAGCAATTCTTAACATGGGGAGAGAGACTTTGTTAACTTTGCTGTACTTTTATCTAACAATTTTATAAATAAAAGATATCATAAAAATTGAATTTCACTTGGAAATCTTATCTAAAAATAGCATGGTCTGTAAACTGCACAAGTACATTTTATTAAATGTACAATCCTATTTGAAGATCAAGTATTTTTCTTTTAATTTCTTTTCGGCATTTCATTTAACCGTTCTCCAACACACTGGTCTTATTTGCAGTAAGTTTAGATTCTTCTAAATTCCCACTGAAGTATTAATACCAACATTGACTCTAAAAAATGCACCCCCTCTCCCCATCCCAAAAAATTAAATGTCATCTATGGAAAATCGCTAATAAAATTCATAATCCTTTCATTTCATGACACTTTTTTCAATACTAAGTAATTTTGAGTGATAATGGAGTTTGATAATTACATCATGAAATACAATTCCAGTAAAATCTGACGTTTAATAAAAATCAAATGGAAATCTCAAACAGATAAAAACCGCATTTGTATTGTTTTTTCCTGTAGACAGAGAAGCGTCATGTACCTGTTATTTATTTACACAGACTTTTGCTGATTTTTTTGGGAGGGTGAGGTTCAACTACCTAAACAAAGGTTTAGTCACTAAACATTTTATCCTTTTAATTTTAGGGTTTTTTTTTTTTAAATCAATTATTTTATGAAATGTTTTTCTTAATATGTTGTAAAAAATGAGAATGGATACTGATGAGGTTCAATGAAATAAACATTCAAAGATCAAAGTTTGAGCTCATTTAAACATTAATACTAAAAAGCAATTAGAATGAATAAAATGATGAATAAAATGGCTTGTCATCTGCAGACAATCTGAGTATGATAATGCAAAGTGTGGATGATATTTGTTTACAATTTGCAACTGTTAATTTAATGCATTTTTTTTTTTTTTACTTTCATTGGATAATAAAGACAAACTGATATCAACATTAAGCAACATTGTGCCTAGTCAGTACGAGATGGGTGACTATTTGGGAATACAAGTCTATATGTAGGAGGATGTCAACATTACCTTGCTGCAAGTACTGTAAAAACCGAATGTTGTCATCTTCCCTAATCCGGATATACATGCAACTTGTGAATCAAATATTCCCTTGACACTTCCACCTTTGGAGGAAGCTGGCTCAACTCACCTAGAATGAATGCCGCTGGTATCATCTGCGTCTTCATAAAACTAGTGACTATATTTCCATTTTTTTTTCTTCCCCAGAATAATTGATTATGGGCAAATTTTAACTTTCATATTTGTGGAGTAGACTAATCTCTCCTTTCAATCCGTGCCGGAGGATAAATAAGATTTAAGACTTCCTTAGCATAAGCAGGGGGATGATATAAAGGGTCAGAGAGGAATTGAAATATTCAGGATTAGATCAAGACGTAACATTGTGAAGTTCAGTGAAGATAATGTTATGCCAGTTCACTTCTTTCCTAAGGACCTCAAAGCTAAACCCCATACGATGACACTTCACCTGATTGCAATCCTCAAAACTTCTTTTTG
This sequence comes from Euprymna scolopes, assembly GCF_053919585.1. Lineage (NCBI taxonomy): Eukaryota > Metazoa > Mollusca > Cephalopoda > Sepiida > Sepiolidae > Euprymna > Euprymna scolopes. Next base: position 23,128,067 of record NC_136492.1, on the reverse strand, counting down.
TGGGGCATGGTATAATAAGTCATCAATGGATCTAGCTGCAACATGAAAAAAAAGCTAAACACTAAGATCACTTAAGCTTTGAGCGGGAAAGGTTAAGTCAGAGATGATAATGTAGCTGATCCCGAGGCCATTTCAAGACTCTCACCAAAGGCAGGTTTGAGTGAAATCAATAAGACATGTCATGAAGGCAAGCTGAACTAACTTGAATAAATCCTAACAATGATCTTGTAAACAAATATCGCCTGCACCCTGTCATAAGTAAAAGTCATAATATAGATTTCATAAGAAAAAGCATAAGCAATATAGATTTAAAAAAAAAAAATCTCCCTTAGTATGCATAAGACATTTAATTAAATCACAAGAATTTCATATTTTTATTTAATAAACACAAAAATGTTAAAATTTAAGACAAAACTAAGTTTGAATAAATCTTAAAAATAATCTTGCAAACAAATATTGCCTGCACTGTCATAAGTAAAAGTCATAAGTAACATAATAAAATCATAAGTCATAACTAATACAGATTAAAAAAAAAAACCCTTAGTTAATTGGTTGGTTAGTTGTTTTTGTTTTACGGCATATTAACCCTTTTCAGGTTATTTAATGCCGAATCCAAAGATTTTGAAGAAAATTTTTTTAATAGAATATATTTGTTGCTTTCAAGTCGGTTTCTATTCAACCCATAGTTGGAACCCTAACAGGTACTACCACTCCGGGTCAGAGTGGACCTGGGAGCAATGGCAATTAAAGGGTGGCTCCACACTCCCCAAAGCCCGCAAGCTGGGGCCTCACCACTGGATATAGTTTAAGGTCATATCCAGGACCAAAAAAAAAAAAAAAAAAAAAACCCTTAGTATAAATAAAGCATTTAATTCAAAAGAATTTAATATTTTTATTTGACACAAAATAGTTAAACTTTAATGAAACTGTATATAAAAAACTAATTCTTTAAACGGACAAAATTATCAATTGGATTTAAAAAAGTATAAGGTTTTACAATCAGAGATACAATTTGCTGAATATTACTAATATTATATGAAGGTGACACATAGTATGTTTTTAGTATATTGAGACTTTGCAGACTGGTAATAACAACAAACACAATGTTATGATGAAGAAAAGTTTACTAACAAAAGTATATTACAGAATTATGCATCATAATTATGCAGCCATAATTGTTTTTTTTTTTTTCATTTTCTTTCTTTGAAGATTGAAAGATTGGAATGCTGGGTATGAGTCAGCCAAACCAACTGCCAACATTGCTCTGCTTTTTATTGAAACCAACCGAGAGCTCTTTTTAGTATCCTCGCTGTTCCCTTAAGTGCAATTGTCTGGATCTCTTTTGCACTTAGTTCACCAAGAATATTAGTTAGGTAAGACTTCAGATTCTTCTTCATAAGCCTGCTGGCACCTATAATAACTGGTATGATTGACATCTGCCCAAGATTCCAGTTTCTTTTCATATCACACACGAGACCTTGGTATTTGGTCTGTTTCTCTTTTTCAGCTCTGTTCAGACCTCCATCATTAGGGACACTCACGTAAACCAAGGTTGCAACTCTCTCTGACTTATTCCATACTAACTATGTCAGTTAGACAGCAGCATTTTCAAGGTAGGTGACTGTAGGGATTACATGGTCATACACAATGTTTAGTCTTGTGTCTGGGTAAGTTCATTTATTCCTGAAATAGGTCGACCAGCTTACACCATAAAACATTGTTAAACAGAAGTTATGTTTACTGTTGACCAATTTACCTGTGCATATTATTATTATGAAAGCAAGAATGTATTGAAATCTGAAAATGTTTAAATACAACACTTGAGTACAGCTTAAACCTGTTGCCTGGGATATAATTGGAGAGAGAGAGAGAAGGGGGAATGTTGAGGAGTTGGCCTTAGCTGTAGTAGCAGTTGCTGTATGGCACCCTGTCTTCTTTACAGGGCATAATGGGACTAAGAAGAGGAGAAAGCGAATAGGTAATATGATAAAGTGGGGGGGGGAATGAAAGAGAAGATGAAAAAGGAAATTGGAAGATTAGCAGCCAACATTTAGTTTTGGTTTGCCAAGTTAATGGACAGTCGAGTTTTTGAATTAATAAGAATCAAGTGTGGGTAGCCGGATCGGTTTTGAAAAACAATGAGAGAAAAGAAATGATAATAAAAAAAACAGGGGGAAAAATATGTATATTTAATAAGTGGACTCTACCGAAAAAAATTCCCTTTTGAGCAAATCTTTCAGGTAAAATATAAATATTAATGTTGCACATCTGGGTATTAATATTAACATATCTTTATCCAGGTCACAACATAATAAAAGAGTTACAAGGCAGGTTGGCTGACAAAAAGTCTACCTCTACAGTAAATTGTAAGCTTTTCCATGAATGTTTAATTTGTGGACAATAGCCAACCATCATATTTCTATGTTAATAAAACTATTAGACAAGATCTCCAATCCCCTTGCCAAATTTTCACAAAAAAAACACTCAACTAGCTACAACTACTATATAGGACCCCCCCCCCCACTCTATCTGTGCCTAAATCTAAACATTCCATGAACAAAGCTTCTTCTTTCCCAGAACTGCCCGCTTGTGGAACATTATTCCATTGGTCTGCTTCCCAGTTGAATACAACATGGTAGCCTTTAAATCCAATGTAAACAAGTTCTTGTTGAGCCAACCTCATAAATAATCAAATTTTAACCAATGTACACCATTACACAACCAGCTTACATTTATTAACCCTTATCCTTGAGTGGTCTTCGGGCCTTGATAAGTAGTGACTTACAAGCAAAAAAAAAAAAAAAAAATCTTGTGTACGCATGTGTTTTCTTGACCATACATAACATTGATAAAATACACATTAATTTTTTATTTTTTATTTACTATTTAATCAAATTTTTATTACTTCCATTCCATGATTTGAAAGTCACTCAGATGAACATGTAACAAGTTCAAATCACAAATTCATAGTTCACAAGTGTACAGCAGGTCATAAATCTGCGAAAGCAATCAAAAATGCTTGCCGTACAAAGGTGAAGGCACAGAACAGTAAATAGTCGGTTTACAAAATCTCGCCTGGTACGGTTGCTAGATTGACCTTCTTAAAGCTAAATTTGATTTATTTTACCTTTCTTATAAAAGCGGTGTGGGCTTGCATTTTGTCTTTTTAAAATTTAGCTTAATCTTGATCCCCCCCTCCCTCTCTCTCCTCACATCTCACTTATTTTATGTAAATATCTGTCTTATACACTTATTTACCTCCTCTTCGAGCGGTTAAACACAAGTACTAGGTAAAATTCTCTTGTAAATGACACTCTTCTGGAGGCTGATATGAAAACCATAATTGCAAATTATTTAAGACTTCTACTTGCTCATAGCTGACGGAACAAGAGCATGCTAACGTTGTGGATTAAATAAAGAGCTCCATCTGAAATTTCATGCAGATTTCCAAGTTTGACAAGAGACGACCGAAGAAGATCAGAGGTCACATCAGCCAAAATGTTGTGCAAATAACATAAAAAATGAGAACAATAATCCGAATAATCTAAATAATACAAAAAAAGTGTAGTTTAGAAAAGTCAGTGCACTAAGAAAAGTGTTCTGGCTTACAAAAAATGCCCAAGCAGCCCCATTGGCATTCCCTAGTAAGGGTACCTCAGGCAATTAGCAATTAATTAACCCTCTTCTTAGAGATAGATGGTAAAGCCTGGACACAACCATACCTCAGCCTAACAAAAGCAAGTCCACCGTCAGGCTGATTACCAAGCATGTATTTTAAACGTGTATGAATACTAACTCAAACTGTGCCAGTCGTTATTATAGAAAATGTTAGAATTAAGTCATATTTATAAAACGGAAAATTTTTTTATGGAAATCGCACTAGACAAAGCATAAAGCCACTTAATGATGTAAGGAGCTAACAAGAACGAAAGATGATCATTGCAAAGACATTATGTCCCCCATCATCAGGATACGGTTTGAGTATAGTATCCAGGTCTCTTCTCTAAATCTAATATGTCATATCCAGCATCTGGATAGAGTTCAAAGATTAGTTACTCGAACGGTGCAAAGTCTATTGGATCTGCCCTGTGAAAGGGGACTCAAAAAGTGTAACCTTTTCTCTCTTGAGCACCAATAGTTACGCATCTGATTTTGGTCTACTATCGCATCAATGGGCATTATGATAAACATTGAGATCTATTATTCAATTCTGCACCAGGAAGAGCTCTACACAGACACTACAAGAAAGTATTTCATTATTGATTTCAATTGAACTAAAGAAAGGTTGCTTCCTCAATCAGAAGACATAAACCTTGGAACAGATTTTCAAGTGAAGTAATAAATGCAACAATGCAACACATAAAGGTAAATTTTGAAAGGTGCTGTATTCTCTTCCGTGTACATTTCTACCAGAAACAAAGACAGAGAGAGACTGAGAGAGAAAGAGAGTAATAGAGAGAGAGAGAGAGACAGGGAGAATGATAGAAAACAGAGATAGACAGAAAAGACAGAGAAATAGGAAAGAGAGAGAACAGAGAGACAGAGAGACAGACAGAAAATAGAGAGAAAGAGAGTAACAGGAAAAAGAGATATACAGAGACAAGAAAGAGAAAGAAAAGAGACAGAAAAAAGAGGGAGAGACAGAAAACAGAGAGAGGAAGAGAAAACAGAGAGAGAGAGATAGAGAGAGATAGAGAGAGAGAGACAGAAAACAGAGACATAGAAAGACAGAAAACACAGAGAGAGAGAGAGAGACAAATATGACAGAGAGAGACAAATATGACAGAGAGAGACAAATATGACAGAGAGAGACAAATATGACAGAGAGAGACAAATCCAACAGAGAGAGACAAATCCAACAGAGAGAGACAAATCCAACAGAGAGAGAGACAAACAGGACAAATCAGAGAGAGAGAGAGAGAGAGAGAGAGACAGAGACAGAGACAGAAAAAACAGAGAGAGAGAGAGACAGAAAAAACAGAGAGACAGAAAAAACAGAGAGACAGAAAAAACAGAGAGAGACAGACAGAAAAAACAGAGAGAGACAGACAGAAAAAACAGAGAGAGAGAGACAGAAAAAACAGAGAGAGAGAGACAGAAAACAGAGAAAGAGACAGAAAACAGAGAGAGAGACAGAAAACAGAGAGAGAGACAGAAAACAGAGAGAGAGAGAGAGAGAGAGAGAGAGAGATAAATTAGAGAGAGAGAGACAGAAATCAGAGAGAGAGAGAGAGAGAGAGAGACAGAAAGCAGAGAGAGAGAGAGAGAGAGACAGAAAGCAGAGAGAGAGAGAGAGAGACAGAAATCAGAGAGAGAGAGAGAAATCAGAGAGAGACAGACAGAAATCAGAGAGAGAGAGACAGAAATCAGAGAGAGAAAGACAGAAATCAGAGAGAGAGAGAGAGAGAGAGAAAGAGAGAGAGAGAAATTAGAGAGAGAGAGACAGAAATCAGAGAGAGAGAGAGAGAGAGACAGACAGAATACAGAGAGACAGTAAAACAAAGACGGACACAGAAAACAGAGAGAGAGAGGGTGAGACAGACAAGTAGAAAACAGGGAGAAAGAGGGAGCAAGAAACAGAGAATCAAACAAAGTAAAGCAGAGCCAAAACAGGCAATGTTAGTGAAGATATGGAGGGTTTTTTTTTTCTGTAAAAAAAAAAAAAAAAAAAAAAAAAAAAGAAGAAAAGAAAATGCGGATTTTTGATAATTGTTGCAGAACTCAAAAGGTGGTGGTTTTAAAAAATTGATGACTGGATTTCGTGGCCGCACTTTCACTGGATGTTGGCAACCTTCTTGTGCTTTCTTGACAACCAATGCAGATGACAGAATCAAGTCAGTCCAAAAAGCCATCTGATGCCAATTCATACAAATTTACATCTTGGGGATGTGAATTCGCCACCAGACAAAATGTTGACGCCCACTTCAAAGCCAATGATACACGAACAGAAAGACATCAGATGGCGCTGCTGCAAAGAAGGAAAGGGTGCGTTATTTGAGTAGTCGGGTTGTTTGCATACCTGACTTACCATCACAATACAACCCATCATTAGACAGCCTCCCATAATTGCTGCGAATGGAATCAGGTAGTTTTTCATATTAAAAGGGAGATGCGGATCCAGTACCACCGTGTAGCTATGAAAAAAAAAACAAAAAAAAACATTTAAGTTCCATGAATCCTCTTTCACAAGATAGTTAATCTATTATATAAAAGCAAAAATGTGTGTGTGTGTGTGTGTGTTTGCATGTTTTCTGTATGTTCGGCAAAGGCTTTTTTTAGAAGGGGAGGGGCGTCGCTCATTCTTACCACTTTTTATATACTCACTAGATTACAATATCTCCAATTTACAAAACGAGGTCGTCTCTAGCTTTTATTTCAGCGACTTTTATGTTACAAAATTCATGCTGCGATTTCATTTCTCTATGGCGTGATGTTTGACTGAGAAAACCACACGATGACTTTCATTTAACCGCCTGCTTTTTTAAACGTTTAATTTCAACCATTATCACTTCTCTGCCCTCGTAGCATCATGGTAAGTTATCAGGCTATTCACCTCAAGCCTACCTCCCTACAAAAACTCTTTCTTTCTTTTACACCTACAAACATTCGGGCAATGCCGGGCACCACCGCTAGTCTATTAAAAGTGAAAATGTGTGTGTGTGTACATTTTTTTTTTGTATGTCCGGCCAAGGCTTTTTTTTGGGGGGGGGGGGGTCACTAAATTTTACAACTTTTTATATACTCCCTAGATTATAATATCTCCGATTTACAAAAGAAGGTCATGCCTATTTTTTATTTGAGCGACTTTTACACGCTATTTTTGCGCTATTTCTTCCTCTCCGCGTGTTCCTTTGGATTTTATGCATAAAGGTGAAACCGATTCAAAAAAAAAAGAAAAAATCAAGTTGTTGGCCTTGAAGGCAATCAGCTTTGATCATTGTGGAGAATACCCCTTCATATCAGACTATTGCTATTCATTAAGACAGTGCCAGAGCTCCCCCCCCTCGATGGTGGAAATCTAAAAGCTTAAAACTGGCTTACAGCCAAACTTGAGTGCATGATTTTGTGAACTCATTCACTTCCACTTTCTGCATGTCAACTTTTTAATCGTTAAATTAGAACGTTTTTCACTTCCTGTCCTGTAGTAGCCGAGCAGTAAGATGTCAGATTGTTTTTCACTTTCTTTTCCACCTTCGCGTCAAGGCCTCAGGTTCGAGCCTACCTGCCTACTACAACTTTTTTTTCTCATCACACACCTACAAACACCCGGGTGACGCCGGGCACCCACACTAGTTTGATTTAAGAAAATCAATTCTATCTCACCCACCATTTTTGAAAAACAAAATCTCAAAACAAAAAAGACAATAATTCAAATAATGCCTCCGTATTCCAATTAATTGTTTAAAAATGATTTTTTTATAAATATAAAACTACTTGATCAAATTTTCATGATTTTTGGAATATGATATTTACGTTTTGTTACAAATATGTACATCAGATTTTTTTTTTTTTAAATCATTTAATATACAGTGATTTTAGGACAAGCATTACACTAAAAGAATACTTGTCCCAAAATGGGTAAAATTACAAATCAAACAGCATTCACCATAGGCAGTTTGAACTGGCTTCCTCCAAAGAAAGTTTTTAAAGAGTACAAATTCACAAGTGATTTTCAGTTATCCCAGTTCTTGTAGGGAGGTGTCAACATCCTTCTACATACAGTGCTAAGTATTTCCAAATGTTCACCCCTCTGGTACTGACCAGGCTCAACATTGTTTAATTTCAGTGAGCTAACCAGAACTGTTGTATCAACAGGTAAAATTAATTCCAAATATTCAATATATAAACAGTTTCTTATAACTTAGCAATGTTTTCTTGGATCAACAGGCTCTTTTGCAGTTTCTACAGATGTAGATGGTGTCCACTTGTGAGAGCTCTGTTGCAGCCATCTGCCGTCTGTGATCTCTCCTTCCATGGCTCGTCTCTGCTCTCCTTACTCTTCATGGAGCATGCTTTACAGCTCTTCTCCAATGGCTGCGGATTTCAGTCATGGACACCCAGCCTGTTAGTTTTTTCTGTTTTTTTTTACGTAGGCATCACCACTTATCAAGACCCGGGGGCCACTCGAGGATAAGGGTTAAAGAGTGTACAGTAGTCAATTGGACAAAATAGTAATTGTTAGTAATGGAAATTCGGTAAATTTGTTAACTTAAGTGGAACGGTTCATCAAGAACTTGTTTACGTTAGACTTGAAGACAACCATATTGTAGTCAGCTGGAAAGCAGGAAAACGAAAGACAGTTCTACAGGCATGCAGTTTTAAGAAAGAAGCTTTGTTAATGGAATCTACGTTTAGGTTAAGGCACAGATAAAGAGTGGGGGGAATTATTGATAATGTTTTCAGCTAGACAAGTGTTTCTTGTGAAAGTTTGGTGAGGGGGGACCATAGATTGAAGCTCAGTCAAGTAATTGCCCTGAAAATAACGATAAAGCAAAGACAACCGCAACATCTCTTTTGTAAGAAAGAGGTTGCAGGGAAGCGAAAAGGACATCCCCCACAAGGCTACAAAGTCTATTTTGAACTCTACCAAGGCAGGATAAGTCCTTTCTAGCAGCTTCTGCCTGCTCTCATGTCTTGCTTGCAGATATCCTTGTAGCATAGGACAGATTTTCCTGCTAGTCTGAAGCCGGTTGCAAGCTTGTCATAAACAATATCCTTTGGGATTGTCTGTTGACCTGGTGTTTAATAGCTATGGATCAAATCCAATGCAAATCTGAAATATTTGAATTTTCAAATGGAAAGTTGTACTCATATTATACCACCTAAAAGCTCTTTAAAATACACACAAAAAAAAAAAAAATTTGGAGAATATTTATTAATTGATCTCTAATACTTATTAAAATTTCAGGAAAAAAATCAGAGGCATTCAAATTTTCACAAATAGCTGCCCCCTCTTTGCCTTCTTTGTATAAAAGTAAATTTAACTAAATATAGCTCACATTTTGCACTCTTATGTTAAATAGCTGTGTTTCAAAATTCATAATGATCAGTTAATTAGTTTATTATAACTGAGAAAATGATTTTATGTTGATTTGGCAACAGATTTGACAAGTCTTCCATTTCAAGTCTGAGATAAAGGTCAACCTTAGAAGTTTATCAAAGGAGGTTAGCTCAAGCCATTCATTTAAACTGGGGAAATATGAGAATGTGAGCATTGGTGGTGAAAGGAGAGAAGCTTGGTTTTAAATGTATTAAAATTGCAGGATATGCTCTAGATCAAAAGAGAATCAGGAAGATCTTGATCACTAATGTTCTTCAAAGTGTTGCTATAGATGGTGGTTTTATCTGCATAAATATTGATGAATGATCTTAGAATATGATCTGGAAGATCAGTAGCACAAATCAAGATGATTTGACCCAGACTGAATTCTTGAGGCATTCAGACATTGATAATATGAACTTCAGACTTATGCTCATCAACAACTATTTTTATAAAATGTGAGATTTGATGGTTGAGAGGACATTTTCAAATATTCCACAGCTAGAAATCTTATGAGATGGACCTTTATGCCAAGCCCAATCAAATGTCTTTTATATGTCAAGAGCTATTGCTCTAGAAACGAGGTCACTGACAATAGATTCACTAATCCTGTGTGATATTACCATCAGTTGTTGATCTTGTAGGGCAAATTGTGAATAAGCTGCTTTTGCTGAGGTGATTGACGACTTCGCTATTTCTCACAGATTCAAGCAAGTTACTCATATAGGAGACTAATTGTTCTGTCCTGAGAAACAGGAAAATGATCTCCAGTAATTTTAAATACTGGGGAAAGTGGCGTTTTCCAAGGTGTTAGGATGTATTTCTCGTTTAAGCAAAAATTGAAGAGTTTTGTAAGAATAGGAGCTACTTGCAGTTGCAGTTTTTTTAAGCACAATTATTGGAATGTTCTCAGGTCGGGTTAAGTTTGATGGCATCACGATTCATAACAACCATGACATCATTATCATACAGTAAACAAATCTACTTACCTTTTCCAAAGAAAACAATTCAAACTTTCACATTACATTAAAAACTAAAATGTAAATATGAAAACAAAATTTAATATAAAATGACGTTGATAGTATGTGCTTCAGACTCCCACCCTATTTACTTTATAAACCTATCTAAGAGAAAGGATTTGATGATTAAGAAGGCATTTCCAGATACGGTGCTTGTGCATAAGTGACTGTCTAAAAAATCTAAATGTATTTTAAGTAAAAACATGACTATGTACTTACTTGTCATGTCAAAATTAGTTTTAAAAATTCCAAATTGATCAAGTAGAAAAATAATTACAAATAAAAATAAAATCTATCGAATAATGCAATTTTATCGTATTTGTTAATTTTGAAGAGTTCTCAGAAATGTGGGGCGGTAACTGTAGTCTCCAAATTTGGCGAAATAATTCTACTTCTTAAGCAATCACTACGTATATATGTTTTGTTATGTATTTGTTCCATTTTTATTATTCAAAATTAGTTATTAGTTTTTTTTTTCTTGAAGTTTTCTTTTTTTCCTGTATGACAAACTGACTTATCTCCCTTGTTTTACTTTTTAGCATTTTAAGTTAGAAAATGTCAATTTTAAAACAGCTATTTTTCTTTTTTTTTTTTTTTTTTTTTGTGTACAAAATAATTCTAGCAGATCCTCTACTCTATCAAATTTTGTAATTTTTACTAATTTCAACATGACATGTAAATATGTAATAGCGTTTTCATTTAAAATGCATTTTGTTTAAGTTTTTTTTTAGATATCCACTTATAATGTACAAGTACCTTAGATATTGAGAAGTAGATTTGGGTGTATATTAACTTCTATCATATCTGTGGGTACCTAACTTCAAAAAGCAGTAATAGGCAACAGACTTATATAAAAACTTAGATTTTTATATATATATATATATATATATATATATATATATATATATATAAGTGATAAAAGTGAACGTGGCTCTGTGTGCGTGTCTGTGTGTGTACATTTCCCTACGCAATAACTGTCAATTTTAAGTCTACGGACTCGAAATTTGATATACAGGAATTGGGAAAATCTTTGTAATCGGTTTTCGGCCAGAAATTTGGCTATTAAGAGGTCAAAGTTCAACGATTTGACCTTTGAGAACTCTACCAAACTCCTCCACCAATTTTGGGTCTAAACACTTGAAATTTGAGATATAAGTTCCTTGGACATGTATCTAACTTAACTTTATTTGAGCCCAAAACAATAAATGTTAAGGGGTACTGATAGGGGTCAAAGTTAAAATTGACTGCTTTTTTTTTGTTTTTGCTCAACATACACCTCCAAACACCCGGGCAATGCCGGGCTGAAATGCTAGTATATATATATATATATATATATATATAAGTAAAATTGTCTGTGTGTCTGTCTGCTAAATAAAGAATAATGGGATGTGTCCAACACTTATTTTCCCCACTATATATATATAATATATATATATACATAATACTAAAATAGAGCTCAGATTTGCTCGGGCTCTATTTTCTGTTCATAACTTTTTACACACACACACACACGTGTGTGTGTGTGTGTGTGTGTGTGTGTGTGTGTGTGTGTGTGTGTGTGTGTGTGTGTGTGTAAAAAGTTATAAACAGAAAATAGAGCCCGAGCAAATCTGAGCTCTATTTTAGTATTATGTACTGCTATTATATATATAAAAAAAATGAAACTGTAACCATTTTCAGTTTACATTAATCAAGATTCGTTTGACTATCCATAACAATGCAAGCGTGAGAAAATAAGAAAATTCTTTTAAAATTTGTTCAACCTTGACATAAAATACTTAGTGCAAAGTAAAAATAAATATTGTTTTTAAAAGTGAACACTGTGTGATTCCGTTACATACTTACTCTCGTCGCTGTGTGTACTGGTAGAACGACGCAAGGTCATCTCCACTGTGCCAGCCGACAAACACCGATGGGATCTTCACTTTATTACCCACTAGATTAAAAACAAACAAAAAAAAAACAGAAATATTATACAGAGGCTACAAATTAAAAAAAATTAAAGAGAAAAGAAAAAATTTAATTTAACCCATAGCCAATCAGTCAATAGAACTTGTTGCAGTTCATCTAGGTGTACTTGCTGGAAATTTCTGCAAAAAGTAAACCAAATCCTAGATTAAATAATGGAGTTATTTGCTGTTCTTTTTATTGTTTCTATTATTTTAGCCACCAGGAGAAAAAAAAAGAAAGAGAACAATATCTCTACAACCGTTATTATCACTAATGCTGAATGATATCACTATCAAATGAGCCAACTACTCATGTATCAATGAGATGAACTGCTGTTTCTGTTTGAAAAAGATTATATCCTGTTTGTGATGTTCAAATAACTCTCCACATAACGTTTTATAATTTCCTAAAAAAAAAAAAAAAATTCTTATAAAATTTCAAATAAAATAAAAACTTATTTTTTTATTTTTGTTATTAAAAGTGCGAATAAAGACTGTTTTATTTTTTTTCTGCATAATTTTAATTTTTATTGTATATTCTTCAATAATGTCCATTTGTTATATTTTATTTAAATAAATCACCTCACAATAGAAACACTGAAGAACAATAACAGAGAAGGAAGAGAGTTGCTTTGTCAAAACTTCCGGCAGTAGCCATGCTGAAAGTACATTAGCTGACTATAACCATTTATTCTTAAAAAAAAAAAAAAAAAAAAAAAAAAAAAAATCACAAATTGGTTAATATGGACTTTCTGTTTTATATAACTGGAATGGTAGATGTTTTTAATATTTCAAGAATAAAATCTCTTTTTCAAAAAGAAAGAAAAAAAAAAAGACATAACTTAAACCCTGACCTGAAATACCACTTAACCCTAAAAGAAACACCACCTAACTTTCACATATTTCATCAATTGAAATTGAAAGAACAAGTCACAAAGTTTGTTGAATAAATCTAAAAAGGATGAAACAAAGTTATTTGGTACTTCCGTATTTATGAACTCGAGATTCCCACAAAGTTACTCGGGTGTGCCGGGCAGATGACGGGAAGAACCGGATATGGTCTACAAGTAGTTTTCTGGATAATAAAACATTTTTTTTTTTTTTCCAATATATTACTTAATGAATTTCAGTGGTTGTCGCAATTCTTAACAGAGAGGAAGGTTGCAATAATTTGTATTTGTAATAAGGTTAGTCTGGTCATTCCCGGTTATTCCCGTCATCTGCCAGGCACGCTAGAGAAACTTCATGGAAATCGCAGGTTCACAAATGCAGAAGCACCAGTTATTTTTTCTTAGAAGTTTTGCAACAAATATCACATCAAATGTTGATATCTGGAGCACAAACTTGACTTGAAAGTGTTTAAGATTTTAATTATTTTTTTGTTTTATATACAGAATATGAAAAATATTTTTTAGATATGATTTTCAAATTCAATTTTTATGCTATCTTTCATTTATTAAATTATTAGGTAAAAACAAAAGAATAGTTAACAATGCCCTCACCATCCCTGTGTGAAAAATGGGTTTCTAAATAATAATACCATTATTTAAGCACGGTCCATATTCTACTTAAGTATAGTTTATTTTTTTAATATTTCAATTAAAAAGGTAGACCATACATGTTTAAACAGATACCAATATGGCAGGATCACATCAACACACTGCTTCTTGTTAGATCACTAAAATTAAGCAACGGTGAGTCTGATCAGTACCAGATGAGTAACCATTTGGGAATACCAGGTGCTGTATGTAGGAAGACATTGACACCTTTCTACAAGAATGGAAAAAATCTAATGTCATCTCTGACAAGAATATACATGCAACTGAAGACTGCTTGTGAATTTAATATTCCCATGACACTTCCTCCTTTGGAGGAAATCTGTTCAACCCACCTAGGGTGAATAGCGATTAAAAAAAACAAAAAAAAAAAAACAAAAAAACATATCAACTACTTCTGATCATATTAAATATAAATAAAACTTATTATGTCAGGGGTGGGGATAACTAGTTTGCTGTAAGATTTTTTAAAACTTTCCAGCTACCTGCAGCCCTTTTCCAAGTCCAATGTAAACAAGTTCTTGTTGAACCATCCCTTTAAATAATCAAATTATAACTAATTTCCACCATTACTGATCATACAGTATTGTTGCACCATCCATCTGATATTCTCATTAACCCTTATCTCCAAGTGCTCTTTGGAACTTGAGAAATGATGACTTCCTAAAAAAAAAAAAAAACTTCTGGAAGTGTACACATTCCTCTTCAGACTTATTAGAATCATATAAAAATTTTCCTTCACCTAACCTAGTTTCCCTACCAAGGTTTGTGAAGTTAATATATCTGCTATTTAACGTATAGCAATTAGGATTCAAACCGTTCTCCAAGGTTATTAGTTCAAATGAACGCAACGTCCTTGACAATGTAAACTTGCTTTGCCAAGCTCACTACCGACATTGAATTTTTGAAAAGTAATCAATGCATGATAATAAACAAGAATGCAATTAATACATGAAATTAGTCGGAGGATTACATGTATAGACTCTGAATCAGGTTTCTCAATCAATATTCATTACTTGGAAATCGTAAAATTTAAGATGCTGCAGAATTTTTAAAAAAATCCATAAATGTTTGAGAGGAGGATAGAAAATTTGGATTATACAGATTACTATTCTCATCTGTTATTTTTGAAACGTAACAGTTAAAGGCACTTATTAACATTATTATACTGGAAGTTGATTTTTGTTCGATTGTTTTACGGCATATCAACCATTTTCAGGTTACTTAGTGCCACATCCAGTAATTTAAAAAACTTTATCCTTTAAGCTTTTTTTAAATATTGTTATTAAATCTTTACTCCTGGTGTTTAGTTTGGTTGTTTTGTAGAATAAAAATTGTTTTTGCTTTTGACTTTGCAAAATATGACTTTTCGCAAAGGATTAAAAACAATAACGTCAATATTTGGTGCATTTTAGATCAAGCCAATATCTTCAGACAATCTGATCAGATTGTCTGAAGATATTGGCTTGATCTAAAAGAATAACAAACTAATTAACCCTTCTGCTCAATCATGGCCGATGGAACAAGAATAATTTATCCTTGATGGATTAAATAAAGGTTTCAGTTCTAAATACTGTAAAGGTCCTCCAAGTTCAACAAAAATTCTCAATGTTTTTGAATTTTTGAGATAACAAATGATAATTCGTATTATTTGGACTTTTGTTATCATCAAAATGAGACCAGTAGTCTGAATAATCGAAATAATGTGAAATATTTGAAAAAAAAATTGGAGGTTACATTAGTCAAAAGTTGCGGAAATAACAATCAAGATGAGAATACTTGTATAACACAAGGGTAAATACTTAAGCATATATTGTCGTTTTATAAAATTATTGAGAAAAAAAAAATGGAACTAAAGTCTGATATTAAATGGGTGCTTATGCAGAATAAGAACTATGCTATCATTGGAATTTTCCAGGTGGTTTACATAAAACGCCAGAAAGTGCTGAACGAAAAAGTTCTGGTCAATGTTTTCAATGAAAAATATATTCTGCTATTACAAAGACAATTACTTGAAATTTAAATAAATATTTTACTTGCCTGAAATTTGAATTTCAAGCAATTAAATATTTGTTCATTTTCCTAATATTGCGCTGTGATTTGGCTTTCAAGCGCACTTGATGTGTATTATACTTATTCAAATTAAATCAACGTTTCTATAATGGAACTCACACCCTTGACACTTAAGTTTGATGAATAAATATTTATATTTTCGAATAACAAACAACTGATAGCAACCAAAAACTTTTTAATGATTTTTTTTTGTTGTTCAAAGGAAGATAAATATATATATTTTTTTTTTGTAACTAACCAATGATAGTAAATAAATGTCTTCTTAAATAATATTGGCTGCTGCAATTTCATTGGTTTAGTGTTTTGGCACTTTTTGGCATTTTACATAAAACTACTCAGAAAATTCTGACAATAGCATGACCCTTATTCTACATAAGTGAAATAAACGTCAATAAAAAAAAAAAAAAAAAAAAAAAAAAAAACAAACAAAAAAATAACTCAGCAAAATAAATTTTGTGTCTGGTGTCTTAACTATTCTTATATTATTTAATGCTGGGACTAGTAGCATGCAGATATCTGGTAATGTCTGGGGCAAAGTTTTTAATTGTATGTCTGAAAGACTTGAGTATAAGTTCTAGTACTAAAAAATTTTCTATCGTTATTTTCATAGCAAATGCTCCACTGAATTCCAATCTATGATCCCCCCCCTTGCAAACTTTCACAAAAAAAAAAAAACACTCGACTAGCTCCAACCACTATATACGATTTCCCCCACTCTCTAGTTGTGCCTAAATCTAAACACAGATTCCATGAGCAAAACTTCTTTCCCAGAACTGCCCGCTTTTAGAACACTGTTCCATTGGCCTGCTTCCCGGTTGAAGTGTAAAAAAGTTCTTGTTGAGCAGTCCCCATAAATAATCAAATTCTACCCTATTTACACCATCAACGATGACTACGCTACAATCTTACATTCGTTAATCCTTATCCTCGAGTGGCAGACCCTGATAAGTGGTCAATCCCAAGTAAAAAAAAAAAAAAAAAAAAATATGAGAAAGGGAGATAGTTTGAATATAAATATGACAATGTCCAAACCTCTCACAGAAGAGATGTTGCGAGCCTATCTTTGTTTTATCGTTATTACTATGGCAGGTGCTCGTCTGAGCTCCAATCTCTGATCCCCCTCGCCAATCTTTCACGATAAACACCCGTCTAGCTCAAACCACTGTCAAAAATTTTCCCCACTCTTTATCTGTGCCTAAATCAAAACGTAGATTCCATGAACAAAGCTTCTTTCTTGGAAGTGCACACCTGTGGAACTCTCTGCCGCTTGCCTGTTTCCCTCCTGACTTCAACATGGATGTCTTCAAGTCCAACATAAACAAATTCCTGATGAACCGCCACCCTAAGTAATGACACTTTGTCAAATCTCCAATAATAATGAATACTGCAACACTATCCCATTGATTACTGTACACAAAATAACCATTATCCCCTAGTGGCTTCTGGGCCTTGATAAGTGAGGACCTTCATGTAAAAAAAACAAACAAACCTATTTTGAAAATTCTTATATTTTCTTCAGAACAATTTCAACAACAATCCATCCATCTTAACAGTTTATATGGATGGAGGAGCCCCTTAACTCTCCGTGGTGGGGGTGCCACATTATTTCATGCAGCATGTCTTGAGCAAGAATAATTTACTGGGGCTCATCTCTATGCTCTCGAGCACATACATCACCTGATATTACTAAATTGTCACCCATTTTAGTACTGACCAGGCTCAATGTCGCTTAACTTTGGTGATCTAATGGGAACCGGTGTGTCACCGTGATTATGCAGTTCATATATACTATGTCATATGCGTTAAATTCAATACGGCATTAATCAAACCCAATGTCTACTTACTTGTCTTCCTTCCAACCTTTCTCTATTCCTTATTCTATACATATTGATTCGATAAAAATAGAGATCTTTTCACGGGTTAAATGCGATAGATGTTTACAGTAAGCTGAAAGACAGTTGTTTTTTTTTTTTTTTTTTTTTTTTTTTTTTGTAAATGTTATTCTGCTTTTTCAATGAATTTTCACCTCTTTTCATTTTTTTCTATTTTATTCAACGAGTAATTCTGCAAACAAAAGATAGAAATGTCTTCCAACTAATATCTGAGTTATGTTCTTAGATACACCACAAACAAAAAAAAATGTAGGCATTCAATATAAACAAATTAACATGGTGAAAACCGGTCACAACAATAATAATAAAAAAAAAAACTCAAATGTCGATATCTTCAATGCATTCATTCGTGAAAATACACAATGGATATTAAAAGTTGATTTGAATATATCTACTAGGATCTTTAAACAGTTCTTAGAAAATTAGGATACACTTATTTAAACAGTTATTCAAACAACGTATGCACAAATTTAATATATATATATATATATATATATATATATATATTAGTCTGACTGATCCAAATAATGCAAAAGATTGTATTAAAAAAAAAAAAAAAAATGCATATTATTGCTAGGCTGGGAGATCCACATATAAATGGCATTTTAAAAAAAAAAATATATATTCATACTAGCAGACCACTAGCTGTATCAGAATTTTTGTAGGAATTTTTGACACTCCTAACACGAAACTGCGAATAAAATATAAAAATCTCGTAATTTCTCTGTTAAAAGTGGGTTATTTATTTTCTTTATGGATTATACTTCCAAAATAAACTATTACAGTTGTTTTAAAAGTAATAGAAATATTTTTTTTTTTAAAACAGTAATGAATTTTCCGAACTCAATATTTTTCAATTTTTAAACTTTAAAAATCTATCAAAATTTTTCTATTGATTCTATTTTTACGATATTTTCAGGGTCAATGTGAAATTTTATGTTCTTTCCAATAAACCGAATATAATATTTTAGACGAACGTTTTTTTTCAAATTCACGCCCCCCCCCCCCATTTGTGTAAGTGTCACACATTTTCAAGTTTCTCTTAAAAAGTAAATAATTAATTTATGTTGAATAGTTTTATATATCACAAATTGAAGAGAAAAGGTCAATAAATAATATATTCAAATTTAAAACAAAAAAAAATCCGTTTTTTTTTAGAAATTTACCTGTAAAGTCTGAAGTTTAAAACCTTTTTAAAAAAAAAACACACATTGTTTTTTTTTTTTTTTTTTGTTTTTTTTTATATATAATAAAACCTTGGTCCTTGCTCCTTTAATTGAAAAAAAAATTAGGGCTTGAATTACATTTTTCGAGGAGTTATAAGCTTGGAAAGATGGGGTGGAATTATTCACTATTTTCACGAAATTTCTGACACCGCTAGCAGACCACCCTGTACTGCCGCTCATAAAATGTTTAAATATGACATTTTACTTTATGCAGATATAATATTTATTATCATAGAGCCAATTCTCGATTGATTATTACGTTGTACCCAATATATAGTAGTGATTTCAAGTTAAATATGTATATGACTTTGGTGCCGCCATCAGCTAGAATTGAAGCCAAAACATTTAGTTGTCTAGCAGTATTGATTATTATATTGTACCCAATATACAGTAGTGATTTCAAAAGTAAAAAGTAAAAAAAAAAAATCACTTGAGAGCTATCAAATAGAATTAAAACCAAAAAAGCTATAAAATAGAATTAAAACCAAAAAAGTTATGTAGCCGTATTCGTGACCATCTGAGCTAATACATGCATATCAAAACTTAAATCAAAAAAGCTAAACGTACAAAAGTATATTTGCGCATGCTTAAGTTCTAATTTTTCACTTTTGGCTTCTTAGCAACTGGCTAAAAACCAAATCAACTTTGTTCCACAGGTCTGAATACCCCATATATCAAGTTTCGTCTATACACCAAAAATTGACAAAGTTATTTGGTATAGACCATTCTGCACACAGACAAGGGCACTTATTTACTCTAAATGTAGCTGCAAATGCTATTCAATGTAGAAAATATACACAAATAGAACTATAGTGAAGTGAAACTAATCATCCAATCAGAAAACTGAAGAAAAAGAAAAAAAGAAAAACAGTAAATAAATATTCAAATTAATTATCCCTTTTGAAGTTTTTCTTTCTTTTTTTTTACATAGGTATCACCACTTGTCAAGGCCCAGAGGCCACTCGAGGATAAGGGTTAAAGAGTGTACAGTAGTCAATTGGACAATATAGTAATCGTTAGTAATGGAAATTCAATAAATTTGTTAAGTGGAACAGCTCATCAAGAACTTGTTTATGTTGGACTTGAAGACAACCATATTGTAGTCAGCTGGAAAGCAGGAAAACGGAAGACAATTCCACAGGCATGCAGTTCTAAGAAAGAAGCTTTGTTCATGGAATCTACGTTTAGGTTTAGGCACAGATAAAGAGTGGGGGAAATTATTGATAGTATTTTCAGCTAGACGAGTGTTCCTTGTGAAAGTTTGGTGAGGGGGCACCAGCACTTGCCATGAAAATAACGATAAAGCAAAGACAAACTCGCAACATCTCTTCTGTGAGAAAGAGGTTGCAGGGAAGCGAAAAGGACATCTCCTACAAGGCTACAAAGTCTATTTTGAACTATATTAAGACAGGATAAGTTCTTTATAGCGCTCCTGCCCAGGTGTGGCAACAGTACTCCATCCTTGGATGTACCTGGCTCTTATATAGATAGAGAATTGCATCAGCAGTGAGATATCTACTGGATTGATAGAAGGATCCAACCATTTTTCCAATGGCCTTGGTAACAGATTTGGTAAAGGTCAAGCCCAGAAGCTCGCCAAAACATGAGGTCTCCCCATGACAAGAGCCATTCATTTCAAGTGATGCCAGATGAGGATCAGAGCGTTGATCATGTAAAGATAAAAGCTTGGTTTTAGATGCATGAAAATAATCAGACACTTCTTTCCCAGTTGTACCATGTGTGACACTTATGTCACCCGCGTGTCGTCTAGTGGTGGAATGTTCCCCGATCGTTGGTCCTCGTGTCTTTTTATGAGAATGTCAGCGGCCAGTACCTGAAAGAGACTCGTCGAACGTTTCTGCAAGCATGCCAACCAAATTAAAAAAACACAAGTCGACACTTGTTTTTGTTTTTTTTTGTGATTCAAAATTCCTTGTTATTCATAAAAGGTTACAATCGTCGTTTCGTACTTCGCTAATAAGTTAGGGACTGGCCGTTTGTTAACTGCAAAGTTATTTCTTTTTCAGTGAAAACTAAAAAAACTAAGTGGCAGGGTCAATCGATGAGGTCGGCTTTTTTGCTCGTTCGAGCCCAGGGGAGCAGATGTCTCTCTGTGTCTGTCAGTCTCTCAAAACTCGCTGCTTATATTGTGGGGGCGGCAGCTATATCTTCTTTTTCTCTCATTCGGCCCTTTGGCCAATCAGGATGCCGGAACCGCTGTCACTCAAATATTCACCAGGCTGCCTATGCCCAAAAAAGGGGCTGTTTCTTCTTCTTCTTCTGTTGGCAATCGAGTAGAATATCTCAGCCGGCGTGACGGGTTATTAATACCAGAATGGTCTCGTTCAATTAACTTTGAGGGATCATAAAAATGAACCAAATCCAATTCCACAAAGGCCACACGTCTTTTCAATAGAGGCCACTTACCCACCAGGGAGCAGTCAACAATGGTCGCTTTGTAAATTGAAATTTCATTGGTATCCTTCCTTTCATTCACGTGTCGGGCTGTCATGGTCAATTAGCGTTTACAGCTTTCTTGGCCAAAAGAAGTATCTTTCGCACATACCATTCTGGCCCCTATCTACCTTTTCTCCTTTTTATTTTTTCTCTTCTGTTTACAACTGTTTTTTTTTTTTCTATGCCTGTCTGTCCACTCCCTCTTTTCTCGGTCGTCTGCTACTTCTCTCAGTGTCTATCTCGTTGGGTGCATTTAGCTTGCAGTTTACTGCACCGTCGAGCCTGTCTCACATGTGCTCAAGATCAAAGGAGAGAGAATTGGAGAGAACTTGGTCGTTTAAGGTCTTAGATGTGCTATCATAGATTGTTGTATTTACTTTTAAAAGAGGAAATTGGGCTTCAAATATCAATGTCCGTTTCTATTTCCAGTCATGGCATCCATTTTATTTATTATTTTTTATTATGAACGCAATATTTTCATTTTTATAAGTGATTAAGATATTCATAAAAAAAAAAAAAAAATGATTAATGAACTCACATACTGTCAGAAAATGCACTTATGAGTGGATTACTATTTAAGATTTGATATCTGAAGCTCATTCTAAAAATAGAAAAAATATTTTAATATCAAAATGAGACAAACTTTGCAATGTATTTCTTACACAAAAAATTGTGACTGACGGACACCCACACACAAATGCAGGAAATGTCCCTTACATTTTAAGTGGTTGGTTAGTTTGTTATACTAGTCCATCCATGTGGATGACAACATGTTCTCCATTTTTTTGTTTTCATTTTTTTATTTAATTGACTCTGTGACTCCGTTGATGACTGAAACCCGATGCGTGATCTACACTGCTTTGCACAGATAGAACACAGGAAGCAGGATTTGGGTTTTGATGGTGAATGACCGCCACTCATCAGTGTCTCAGTGAGCGACGCTCTGTAGTGGCTCGCTCATGCTTGCCGTTGAAGAAGCCATTCTGCGATCACATGTATGTGGAGCAACAAGTGTCTCTGTCTGCTGCCAAAGTCTCCAAAAGATTGAAGGGAATATTGCAGCACTTGAGGGTGAGCTTGATGCAGTCTATGTAGTGTTTCTTCAGGCAACCAAAGAGAACGCTTCGAGGTAGTCGGTTTGAGGACATTCTGATGACATGGCCCAACTATGGAAGCTGACGACAGATATGGTTTGATTCTAGAGGGGCAACTACAGCTCTCCTGCGAATCTCTGAATGGGACAACTTGTGCCACCAATGGAGGCTGCTAATCTGCTGTAGTAATCTGATGTGAAATGACTCCAGCAGCCTGATGTGATGGCGATACAGAACCCATACCTCAGAACCGTACAGGAGTGTGGGTATGACGACTGCGTTGTACACAGTATTGTATGGGTCCCAAGATTGTGGTTGGCAAGCACTGTCATTCAGGTGGCCAAAAGCAGAAGAGGCGAGATTAAAGCGGCGATTGCCAAGTTCGCAAGAGAATGAGAGATTGGAGCCAAGGGATGTGAAGCTGCTGATATTCTTTACTGTTGACGGTAAAGATGGGAGCATCAGTTGAAGACATGTTTGGCAGGATTTCTCTCTTTTTGGTGTTGATAAGGCCAGCTCAGTGGTAGGTGTTGGAGACTACGTTAAGATTGCGTTGAAGTCTGCTGAAGGTATGACGAGGGAATGCAACATCATCGGCATACTGTAAGTCGAAGATGAGCTCTTCAGATGGTGAAGACGTTTCAGGTTGAAGAGGTTGCCATCAAGACAGTAATGGACAACAACAGCATCAGAAGGTTGAAGGTCACAACACGAAACCAAAGTGACAGCAACCAGGAACAGGTTGAAAATGACCGGAACCAAGACGCATCTCTGATTCACACCAACATTCATGGTGAAAGTGTTCGATTCTACACCTAACATGGTAACACGAGCATGCATGCCAGTGTGAAACTGCTGGAGGACCGACAAGAAAGTAGGAGGGCAACCAAACTTCCAAAGAATGTTCCATAATAGCTCATGTTTCACGGTGTCAAAGGCTAAATAGAGCTCACAATGCTATTCACAACACGTCTCCTGGAGGAGACAAGCAATGAAAATCATTTCTCGGCGAAAGCCACATTGTGATTCTGGGACAACAAGATCGACAAGTCTCCATAAGTCAGGTGAGCATGATCTTAGCCAATACTTTGCTGGCCATGGAGAGGAGAGAGATGCCTTTGCTGTTGCCACAGTCAGTGCAGTCACCCTTACGTTTGCAGATGAGGATGTTAGCATCCTTTCACTGCTGTGGGAGACACTTTGCTGACCAAAAATCCAGGATGAGCAGGTATGCTGTTGGGCCCAGCTGCCCTGTTGTTTTTTAGGCTGTGAATGGCCTCCTTCACTTTGCTGATGGATGGTGAGTTGTCCAGCATGAGAATGGATGGCAGAGTGGGGAGATCATCTACAATGGAGAGATCGATGGCATTAGTCTTATTAAGCAGCTCCTGCAGGTGTTCTGTCCATCTTTCCAAAACGTCGCTCTTCTCTTTGAGAGCGCCATTCTTACTACGCACATGGTGCATGGGGTGTTGCATTGGGCCATGAATCATTTTTACTGCCTCGTAGAAACCGTGGGTGTCGCCAAGGTCCAAATGGCTTTGGATCTCCCTAGTCTTCCTCAAACACTATTCACTACACTATTTTCCATCCAACACAATTCTCGTTGCCCCATGGCATGGAGGGAGGAGAAACGCTCGCGGAGTGTGGAAGATGTTGGATTTCTAAAAAGGGCATCATGAGTGGCATTTTCATCACATATGAGGGAACCGGTGTCCCCTACACAATTATTGAACCAGTCCTTGTGTTGCCTTACAGAGTAGCCAAGTGAGTGGATGTGTAAGGTATTTGAGGACTCAATCATTTTTACTATAACAAGAATATTATTTGACTTTATATTTTCTATATTTCAGAATTATCAAATCCAACCATTATAATTACACAACAAATGAAGAGATATACATTTATGACTATAAAAGATGAATATAACAATTTCGAAATCAAATATTTTTTTTTGAAGTTGCTTAATCTTTTGTTTACAAAGTTTGCAAAATTTTAAATTTCTGGTTATGGCATTCACTTTATTTCTTAGGGATTTATTTAATACAATATTTTCCATTTCTAAAAAAAAAAAAAAAAAAAAAAATTTCAATATTGAAATGAGAAAAATTTATTTATGTTAACAAAAAAATGTGAGCGATGAACAGACAGAAAAAATGCTCCATTACATTATGAATTGATCTATAAAAGTATTTGGGAACATAAATTATTTTTATTATAAAATAAAATATTATTTGACTTTATATTTCAAAATTATTAATGGCAGCCGCTATAATTACACAAACAAATGAAGAGGCACATATTTATCTAGACTATAAAAGCTGCTTCGAAATAGGAACATTTTTAAGTCCCTTGATGTTAATATCATAGTTAAAAAATAGTAACAATTATCATTTTCGGCTTGGTAAGATAGCAGCATCTTTCATGAATTATATATGACTAGCGGGGGGCAAAAAAAACCCCCAAAAATAAACTAGCGTAAGGCAAACGAATGATGTTAAATGTAAAAATCGAAAAAACAAAAACGAAAACAGAAAAACGAACGTTAAAACTACCCTCCCCCCAAAAAATATGTGAAAAATGGCTTAAATAAGCCTGTTTCGATATTAAAATTAAAAAAATCGGTGGGTAACCGGGTGTTTTTGGGTGTGTGTGGTCGGGGGTGGGTGTGTTGATAAAAATCTAAGAATAAGCGAAGTAAAAAAAAAAAAAAAAAAAAAAAAAAAAAACAGAAAAATGAACGTTACGTGAAAAATAGCTTAAATAACATTGGTTCAATATTTAAATTTAAAAAAATCGAAAAAAAAAAAAAAAAAAAAAAAAGACATCTCACACCATGATTCAAACCCAAAACGTTTAGATAATGACCCAACGCGCTAACCAACTGAGCTAACCCGACGTACATGAAATTTAGTCACTTCTTCAACTATTTAAACTAAATCAGGTCATGACGTCATCTGACGCATGCGTAGAACCGGTCGTTGTCATGAGAAGACGGTTTTTGTTGACCCGGCCCCCTGTAGAAAATTGTCGATTTCGGGGTTAAAAAATTAACATTTTTGGCCAATTTTTCGATATTTTTCGGGCGAAGGATGGAGCTTCAATATGATACCGAGTTTGTTAATTTTTGTTGTGTCTGTCGAAAGTTTTTAGCAGACACACAAACATACATACATTTTCGCTTTTATATATATAGATTATACGATCATTGTTTTGTTTTAGCACCAAATGACCCAAAAAAGTAAAGATATACCATAAAACAGACAAAACAAGAATAAAAACGCAACTCTTGTCGCTCCTTGAATCAGTTGTCCCATGGGCATTTTATCACAATTATGAAGTTCACACATTAAGAACACAATATCCCATGCACACACACACCCTCTTCAACATTACAAAAACCAGTTCCGCCAGTTTATTATTCCCACCATTGTCGATCTCAAAAAGCACCGACAAGATAAACATCACATCCATTACATTGGATTTACTTCTCATGATTTCGAAAATAAAAAACAATAACGGATCCATTCTTATGGTGAATCTGTTAAATCTGTTTATGCATGAAAATAATATTTCAAATTTCATCATGACAGATCAAGAAAAAATACCATAAAAAGAAAACTTAAGCATGACAAATCAACAGAGAGGGGAGATAACCTATTGGCTCTTATTATATTGGATGCATCTGCATTATAATTGGATATCGAAAATATGCATTTTAAGTAAAAACATTACTAATTTCAACATGACGATTAAGTAAAATATTAAAAGAATTACAAAAAAATGATAAAGTAGAAAAATAATTATGAATAAAAATAAAATTTATTCAATAATGCAGTTTTATTGTATTTAATAGTTTCTTCTATTCCGTCTGACAAAATCTTGTTTGCATTAACTTCTGTGATTTCAAATCAGAAAATAGCAGATCAAGAACCTACAAAAATAGCAATGTTTTTTTATTAATTTATTTTATTGCGGACTATTATATGCATTTATTTTATTTATTTTAGATGTTGTTTCACAATGTTTCGGCCAACTATTCCTCTAGCCTTCATCAGGTGGTAACCCCGACGGAATAGGAACTCCGAATCTCCCAACTGCATTCTCGGCAATTACTGCCTTTCACAACGGCTGCCGTCTCACCATGTTTTTGGCCAAGTAAGCCTCTTAGGTAGGATTGAAACCACTATCTTCAGACAATGCTCACCTGGAACCGCAGAAATTAAATGTCTTTATCCACTGCGCCACGGACCCCGAATGGCGATCAAGGGTGGATTTCTTATAAATCCACTTTTATTTATTATCTGATCTTCCATGGTCGGGTCCGTACCGAATGGTATATATATAATTTAATTGGTATTTATTATTGAGTAAGGCAGTAATTGCTGATGATGCAGTTAGGAGATTCAAAGTTCCTATCCCGTCACGGTTACCACCTGATGAAGATCAGAGGAATAGTTGGCCGAAACATGATGAAACAACAACTAAAAAAGATGAGGATAATAGTCTGCAATAAATTAATATAAATAATACTCATCTCAATAATGAATTCCAATTAAATAATATATACAATGTTTTTTTGTTGTGAAAAATAGTTCTAGCAGATATTTTTTGTAATCTTTGGAATTTTTACTAATTCCGACACGATCATTAAGTACGTATTAGCATTTTTTTGTTTTTTTACTTGAAATGCATTTTCTGGTAACAAATTATAATAAGCACCTTATATTGATCATCTATGCCATTTCAGATTAATGCAGCCCAGTGCCCAATGAGAGATTTCCCCCACAAGGTCGTTCTAACAACTTTTCTACCTGGTTTTTGCAAACTTGATGGTGAGCAGTTGAAGAGTTGGTCAGCAACAATCAAAGGTGACCTACCAGCATAAGCATGTCCACAAAGACTTGGTTTTCAATTATGGAATTCAGGCTGGCTGACTACATTGTGTTTATTTTCATCCTCTGCAGGTCAGGCATAAGGTCAGGTGAAGTTTTGAATAGCATGATAGACGAACAAAATTTGTTATTATATTTGGTTTAATATTCGTTTTATATGCTAGCAATGTGTTTAACATTTTAGAAATTGACCTCCGAACTTATCTCTGGTTAGGTTTCTTTGGAAGTAATCACTTTAACTGAAGCAATTTTTAATAGGTCTGATGCACTTCCTAATGCCAATGTAGAGTAGTGATGAGGACCAATGTTTTTATCGAGACACCATCCCTACATGATTGACCAGCAAGGCTTAAATGGAGCTTAACCTGACCTTGAAAAAAAATAAAATATTCTTATAAAAAAAAACAAAAAACATAGCATGATAGATCAACAAACTATTAAAAAAGTAAAGATGAGAGTCCTATGAAAATGCTATTTCCAACAAATGCGACAAACCAATGAAAATGCTATTTTTAACAAATGCAGCAAACCAATGAAAATGCTATTTCTAACAAATGCAGCAAACCAATGAAAATGCTATTTCTAACAAATGCGACAAACCAATGAAAATGCTATTTCTAACAAATGCGGCAAACCAATGAAAATGCTATTTTCAGCGAATGCGGCAAACCAATGAAAATGTTATTTCTAACAAATGCGGCAAACCAATGAAAATGCTATTTCTAACAAATGCGACAAACCAATGAAAATGCTATTTCTAACAAATGCGACAGACCAATGAAAATGCTATTTCTAACAAATGCAACAGACCAATGAAAATGCTATTTCTAACAAATGCGACAAACCAATGAAAATGCTATTTCTAATCAAATGCGACAAACCAATGAAAATGCTATTTCTAACAAATGCGACAAACCAATGAAAATGCTATTTCTAACAAATGCGACAAACCAATGAAAATGCTATTTCTAACAAATGCGACAAACCAATGAAAATGCTATTTCTAACAAATGCGACAAACCAATGAAAATGCTTTTTCTAACAATTGCGACAAACCAATGAAAATGCTATTTCTAATAAATGCGACAAACCAATGAAAATGCTATTTCTAACAAATGCGACAAACCAATGAAAATGCTATTTCTAACAAATGCGACAAACCAATGAATATGCTATTTCTAACAAATGCGACAAACCAATGAAAATGCTATTTCTAACAAATTCGGCAAACCAATGAAAATGCTATTTCTAACAAATGTGACAAACCAAAGAAAATGCTATTTCTAACAAATGCGACAAACCAATGAAAATGCTATTTCTAACAAATGCGACAAACCAATGAAAATGCTATTTCTAACAAATGCGACAAACCAATGAAAATGCTATTTCTAACAAATGCGACAAACCAATGAAAATGCTATTTCTAACAATTGCGACAAACAAATGAAAATGCTATTTCTAACAAATGCGACAAACAAATGAAAATGCTATTTCTAACAAATGCGACAAACCAATGAAAATGCTATTTTTAACAAATGCGACAAACCAATGAAAATGCTATTTCTAACAAATGCGACAAACCAATGAAAATGCTATTTCTAACAAATGCGACAGACTAATGAAAATGCTATTTCTAACAAATGCGACAGACTAATGAAAATGCTATTTCTAACTATTGCGACAAACCAATGAAAATGCTATTTCTAACTATTGCGACAAACCAATGAAAATGCTATTTCTAACAAATGCGACAAACCAAAGAAAATGCTATTTCTAACAAATGCGACAAACCAATGAAAATGCTATTTCTAACAAATGCGACAAACCAATGAAAATGCTATTTCTAACAAATGCGACAAACCAATGAAAATGCTATTTCTAACAAATGCGACAAACCAATGAAAATGCTATTTCTAACAAATGCGGCAAACCAATGAAAATGCTATTTCTAACAAATGCAGCAAACCAATGAAAATGCTATTTCTAACAAATGCGACGGACCAATGAAAATGCTATTTCTAACAAATGCGGCAAACCAATGAAAATGCTATTTCTAACAAATGCGACAAACCAAAAAAAAAGCTATTTCTAACAAATGCGACAGACCAATGAAAATGCTACTTCTAACAAATGCGGCAAACCAATGAAAATGCTATTTCTAACAAATGCGGCAAACCAATGAAAATGCTATTTCTAACAAATGCGGCAAACCAATGAAAATGCTATTTCTAACAAATGCGGCAAACCAATGAAAATGCTATTTCTAACAAATGCGACGGACCAATGAAAATGCTATTTCTAACAAATGCGGCAAACCAATGAAAATGCTATTTCTAACAAATGCGGCAAACCAATGAAAATGCTATTTCTAACAAATGCGGCAAACCAATGAAAATGCTATTTCTAACAAATGCGACAAACCAATGAAAATGCTATTTCTAACAAATGCGGCAAACCAATGAAAATGCTATTTCTAACAAATGCGACAGACTAATGAAAATGCTATTTCTAACAAATGCGACAAACCAATGAAAATGCTATTTCTAACAAATGCGACAAACCAATGAAAATGCTATTTCTAACAAATGCGACAGACCAATGAAAATGCTATTTCTAACAAATGTGACAAACCAATGAAAATGCTATTTCTAACAAATGTGACAGACCAATGAAAATGCTATTTCTAACAAATGCGACAAACCAATGAAAATGCTATTTCTAACAAATGCGACAAACCAATGAATATGCTATTTCTAACAAATGCGACAAACCAATGAAAATGCTATTTCTAACAAATTCGGCAAACCAATGAAAATGCTATTTCTAACAAATGTGACAAACCAAAGAAAATGCTATTTCTAACAAATGCGACAAACCAATGAAAATGCTATTTCTAACAAATGCGACAAACCAATGAAAATGCTATTTCTAACAAATGCGACAAACCAATGAAAATGCTATTTCTAACAAATGCGACAAACCAATGAAAATGCTATTTCTAACAATTGCGACAAACAAATGAAAATGCTATTTCTAACAAATGCGACAAACAAATGAAAATGCTATTTCTAACAAATGCGACAAACCAATGAAAATGCTATTTTTAACAAATGCGACAAACCAATGAAAATGCTATTTCTAACAAATGCGACAAACCAATGAAAATGCTATTTCTAACAAATGCGACAAACCAATGAAAATGCTATTTCTTACTATTGCGACAAACCAATGAAAATGCTATTTCTAACAAATGCGACAAACCAATGAAAATGCTATTTCTAACAAATGCGACAAACCAATGAAAATGCTATTTCTAACAAATGCGACAAACCAATGAAAATGCTATTTCTAACAAATGCGACAAACCAATGAAAATGCTATTTCTAACAAATGCGACAGACTAATGAAAATGCTATTTCTAACTATTGCGACAAACCAATGAAAATGCTATTTCTAACTATTGCGACAAACCAATGAAAATGCTATTTCTAACAAATGCGACAAACCAAAGAAAATGCTATTTCTAACAAATGCGACAAACCAATGAAAATGCTATTTCTAACAAATGCGACAAACCAATGAAAATGCTATTTCTAACAAATGCGACAAACCAATGAAAATGCTATTTCTAACAAATGCGACAAACCAATGAAAATGCTATTTCTAACAAATGCGGCAAACCAATGAAAATGCTATTTCTAACAAATGCAGCAAACCAATGAAAATGCTATTTCTAACAAATGCGACGGACCAATGAAAATGCTATTTCTAACAAATGCGGCAAACCAATGAAAATGCTATTTCTAACAAATGCGAGAGACCAATGAAAATGCTATTTCTAACAAATGCGACAAACCAAAAAAAAAGCTATTTCTAACAAATGCGACAGACCAATGAAAATGCTACTTCTAACAAATGCGGCAAACCAATGAAAATGCTATTTCTAACAAATGCGGCAAACCAATGAAAATGCTATTTCTAACAAATGCGGCAAACCAATGAAAATGCTATTTCTAACAAATGCGGCAAACCAATGAAAATGCTATTTCTAACAAATGCGGCAAACCAATGAAAATGCTATTTCTAACAAATGCGGCAAACCAATGAAAATGCTATTTCTAACAAATGCGGCAAACCAATGAAAATGCTATTTCTAACAAATGCGGCAAACCAATGAAAATGCTATTTCTAACAAATGCGACAAACCAATGAAAATGCTATTTCTAACAAATGCGGCAAACCAATGAAAATGCTATTTCTAACAAATGCGACAGACTAATGAAAATGCTATTTCTAACAAATGCGA
Organism: Euprymna scolopes; assembly: GCF_053919585.1. NCBI lineage: Eukaryota > Metazoa > Mollusca > Cephalopoda > Sepiida > Sepiolidae > Euprymna > Euprymna scolopes. The sequence continues at coordinate 23,096,560 of NC_136492.1, read as the reverse complement.
CAGACTAATGAAAATGCTATTTCTAACAAATGCGACAAACCAATGAAAATGCTATTTCTAACAAATGCGACAAACCAATGAAAATGCTATTTCTAACAAATGCGACAGACCAATGAAAATGCTATTTCTAACAAATGTGACAAACCAATGAAAATGCTATTTCTAACAAATGTGACAGACCAATGAAAATGCTATTTCTAACAAATGTGACAGACCAATGAAAATGCTATTTCTAACAAATGTGACAGACCAATGAAAATGCTATTTCTAACAAACGTGACAGACCAATGAACATGCTATTTCTAACAAATGTGACAGACCACAAACATGATCGACTCAGCACTAAGCAAAGCATTTCATAATAGCATGAGGATATTTAAAAATAGTGCAGGTTTTCAAATCTCATCAACAAATTTATTCCAAACTGACGTTCGAATATGGACATTTTTACTTATAGAAATATGTTTGTTAATTTCTTTTCACCACGAATAGAAAATGCTACACAAAGAGACTAATGTAGTTTTGTCTGCTTGGTAGCAATTCAACCTTTTTGAGTCATTTATGTTGGAGTAGGTATTGTAAATGATACATTGTATATCGATCTATATGTATAAGGTTGAACATTTTTCTTGCTCTGACATTGATATTAAAAGCACACTTTTCTTTTAATAAATTAAAACGAACTTCTTAATACACTCAGTCATGCACATGGAAGCAACTACATGAAAGTGTACTAATGTGCATATTTCTTTAAAAAACAAGTATTAATTACTTATTCATTTATGTTTTTTTTATTAAATGATTTCATTTCACTATTACGCTGAATTCTATTTATGCATAGTTTTTACATTCTTCATAATTTCGTAGAATATAAGATAAAAATGTTTTAGCATGCAGAAATATATATATATATATATAATTTTTAGCAAAAACCCAGGCAAAATATAAATAAGAACACATCATATGGTGTATTTCCTTAGGTGTTACGATTGTTTCATAACAATTTGGACAAATGTAAACATATCATTAAAAAATATTTCAAAAATAGTTACTCTTCAGACACTAAAATACATTCATCATTTATATGAATATATTCAAAATACCTGTTTTAAGGGATCAAGCAATTAGACTCACCTCTTTCTCATCCTTTTATTTTTATTTCTTGATTTATTTTTTCGATTACCTTCAAATTATGTATCGCTTTTTCATATTTTTAGATGATACTTATACAATTTCCTACCTTTACATTCATTTAATCTGTTTTAATGCAGTTTTTTCGAATTTTTATAATTATTTTTTTTCCACTCTGATTTATTTAGTTGATTTGCTCCCTAAATCCTAAACTATGCCTTCAAAATTTTAGTCTTCTTATATATCCAATTATTCATTTCTCAATTTGCCTTAGTTTTTTATAAATTTTTATTTATGTTATATTTTTGTTTATCCTTTTCTTTTGATTGCTATTTTTAAAGAAAAACTTATTAAAAGGTTTATTTAAATAATTTTTAATTAATATTTATCTTCACCTAATGCTGGTTATGTAATTACTTTAAATGTTAAATCTATTATTTCAAGTCTTATTTTAATATAAACATGTTATTTTATTTATTTATTTATTTTTTAAATTTTTACTATTCCCGTAAAATTCAGTATTCCGAGACAGTGTAAGTGACATAACTCGATTTTGCCTACATTTAGCGATTCATAATTTTATCGAAATTCCATTATATTTATAATTCAATATTTTGATTTGTCTTTATTAATCTCCTAGGCTTAATTTTAAAACCTTGTAGTTCTCACATTATTCTCTTTATAGCAATCTAGGTTAAATTTATTAATTAAATTCTGATTTAGTCTATTTTAATCCATTAAAATCTGATCATCATTTGCAATTACTTAATATTTTATTTTTTTTGTTTTTTTTAAATGCTATTGAAATATTTCAGGTGTTAGTTTATTACCAATAACAATTATTAAATTTAAATTTTATTATATTTCCCTTATTTAGGTTATATTTAGTTTAGTTTATGTTAAGGTAGCGACCTACTATTTTATTTATTGCACCATTCAAAAATACCCATATTAAATTTTAAATTCACTTTTTACACTTACATTTCACAACATATTCTTTAATTATTATTGTTTACATATTATTTTCATCAGGTCTAAGGCCTGACAATAGGAATTTATTTCTATGTAGACAGCTTTGTATAACATCAAACTTTTTGTTTAAAAATTCTTCTTTAGAATTCACTATGTTGTATGACTCAAGTAAGCATAGAGTACATCTTTTTCATTTACTAGGTTTATATTTTCTAGCTTTATCCACTACTGATCATTTTAATTCAAGTTCTATTTTATTCTTACATAATTCCCTAACCCAATCACTTAATGCAGTTGTGTTTCTCTTCTTATTTTTGATATTTATTCTTGTTCTATCCTTATCTTCATTCTAATTTGGTTCCTTCTATGGCCCAATGTTAAATGATGCAATATGGTTTCGTTATCTGTCCTTGAACTTACATGCAGGTCCCCCTCTTTTTATCTTTTTACTATTATCCACTTTAACTTCACATTTGTATACAATTTTAGAAACTAAGCAATTGCCTTCCAATGGACATTCATTAGGTTGTCTACAATTAGAGTTTTTCTTAATATTTAATTCACCTGATTCAATCTTACTATTATTCACTATTTTGTTAATTTTACCACTATTTCAACTAATTATAATTTTACTTAAATTTGCAATGGTTGAGAATAAAAGTTTAACTGTGTTCTTATTAATGATTTTCAGTGTATGTGCGAAAAGTCTCAACTAAACTCCTCTCTGAATATGTAGTCTACAGAGTAGAAAGTGGATACATAGGATATTTGGACCCGTAGCACACTTTCAATTTGGTTTTTAGCCGGCAAAAATTGTGCTAAAAGGCCAAAATTGAAAACAACCGACCGACCTTATGTTATATATTCAATCATCGAGGTTATCCTTGAGGGGTACCAAATTGAGCTTTTGTTACATTTGAATATGTTATATAGAGTTCTTCATTTAGGGGCACATTTTACGTTTTCTATATAACATAAGAACGATTCCGTGTGCGTATGATTGTCTCTAATATAAATGGTTGTGTGTTTGATTATCATAAAGGGAATCGTGTATGTGACATGTAATTTCTGAACCTACCTCTGTTTCTTCTCGCTGTTGGATCATCTGGGAATTTCTCATCCTGGAGGGAGACTTGATACCTGTTTGACGAAGATTTATCACTCCAAGACGATGAAATGGTTTTATAGATTTTATTTCACTTTCCCCAGAGGTCCTGCAGCAGGTGTAAAGTGAAATCTCTTGTGTGGGCACTTCTTCACACACGTCAGGGGGAGACCATGGAAGAACGTCCGTCTTCTTCAAAGCTCAAATCAAATCTCCCAGATCTAGCCAACCACGTCACACATACATAATTTGGTCAGCTGACCTTTGGTTCTGGTAAACGTGTCTACCTCCACGTTTACTCACCTCTCTCTCTTTCTCTCTCTCTCTCCCTCTCTCCTTCTCTATTCTCTTATAGAGACACAGAGAGAGAAAATAGAAAGAGTAAGAAAGCCAGAGAGGGGGGAGAGATGCTCGTTAACACTTAGAAGGGAAAGACGAATAAAACGTTATGCCTGCTGTAACATTTGTGCATGCTCAAAAAAAAAAAATTTGATTTTTAACCTTTTGTATCCATCTTTTGGTAGCTCAGATAGTAACGATTCTGGAGATATGAATAACGACTAAGGTTGGAGCACTAAACATTCTGGTTTCAATTCAAGTGGAAGTTACCCAAATCAAATCAAAGTTTATAAATTTTAAAATCATTACTATATATTGGATTAGCCTGAATGCTCGACATTACCCTCATGTTTGGAGGTGTGTGTTGAGCCAAAAAAAAAAAAAATTGGTAGTAGGCAGGAAGGCTTGAACCAGTGACAAGAAGGCGGAAAAGTGAAAGAAAATCTGATGTTTTACTGCTTCTCCATGACACGACCGGAAGTTCGGAACATTAAAATTAGGTAAAGTCAATCCAACCGATACAATGACTTGTAAAAATGGCTCGCAAAAAATTGACCCCTCCTTGTAGAAAACTGCCCAGTTGAGAGTGAAGGACAATGTTTTTGGCCAATTTTTCAGTATTTGTCATCCAAGATATCAAGCTTCAAAATGATACCGATCTTGTGAAAATCGGTCACCTCTGTCGAAAGTTTTAGGCAGATGTACATACATTTAAACAGATAGGTGAGATTTATATTCTAGATAATAATCAACAGAAAATCGGCTCAATAAGTCAGTGTGAATCAAAATATAATATTTACGCATATTTTCTGACTGGGCAATGCCGGGCAGCCTGCTAGTAAATAAAAGATTCAGAAAGAGTGTCAAATCTAATAGGTCCTGCACTGTTGCATCTTTGTAGTTTATGAGTACTTTAATGAAATGTGCTCTCAACATATATACTTTTGACTAACCCAACAAGCAGAAAAATACCATGCCTTTACTCTTGCGATTCCCAGATGTTGGAAAACCTTTTACTGTAATACAGAGGTTCTCAACCAGAGGTAAATTTACCTCTGGAGATAAAAAATGATATAGTCAGGAGTAAAATAATTATAGTACCTGATGATTTAAAAATAATTATTTCTTTTCAGAGTCTGTCATATCGAAGAAACGTACATACTTAGATTCATATGTCCAATATGCCTTTGGCTTCGTTATTGTCTATAATATTATTTTTATACAAAACCTAAAGTCTTAAACAATGAAAAGGTTCTTTTTGACATACTTATATTTCTGTCACTGTATAATGACTATGAAATTTTTTTGTATAGGAGTAGGGAGTAAATAAAGCCGAGTAAGTCACTGATGGAGGAAAGGTTGAGAATAGCTGCTCTAATAGTTTTTTCCTTTCGACTGCTAGACTTTGGAATTCCCTTCTTGTTTCCTGTTTTGCTGACAATGCTAACTTGCGTAACTTGATGTGAACAAACATCTTACTGCTCAACTCCACACAGTCCAGTGTTAGACATGATCCTAAACATCCCAGTGGTAATATGCCTTGTTTTGAGTGTAAAACGTTTTTTAAAATTGCCAAGGCAGAAAACAGTAGGGTTACCCATGAGTTTTTCACATAAAGAACTGCAGAAGCATGAAGCTACAAATAATTATTTTATTCATAGTGAAGAGGAAAATAGCAGTTTAATACCTTTCCCCACAATAGATCACAATAGATCAACTGGATTTGAACTTGACATCATGGTCAGGATATCACACTAATGTCATTTGCATGATTCCCAAGATTTAATGGGAATCAAAAGCTTAACTAAATCAAACCAGATTATATTAAAACTTAATTTACTTTATTATTAATTCATGCAGTTAATTTTAAGATCAATTAATCATGTCATTCAGCCGAAATAACCAAAACAGTGACAAAGAAATGAAGCAGTTATATCAATCAAACTAATATTCCAACAAAGGTCATTGAACCTGACTGGTATTTTCTGACAACTAAACAGCTTTTCAAGAATCACATGACTGTACACGTTTTGCAGTTAAACAAGATTAAACTGATTCTTAATATAGATAGTGTCATCTCATATAAACTCACTAAGCACATACACACATGCATGAGCCTATATATATGTATAAATAACTTGGTAAAACATTCCAAAGTCACACAAGCATTCACTTAATTTGTATTGTTTTATTGCAGCAGCTTACACGTGTTTCGTTGGATGGTATGAACAGCCCAAATAAATCATCAGAGACTTGCATTAGTTTCTCAGAAAAGAAAAAAAAAAAAAAAGGGTTTTTGCCCCCCCCCCCGGATTAAAAAGGATAAGTAATGTCAAAATGAATTGGAAACTTTCCTAACTCATAAGAGAAAACATAAGACATAAAAGCTAAAAAAAAAAAATCTAGTAAAATCTTACTTATAGAAAAATATTGAAACCTACCACTATGAAAAAAAAAATATGCATTAATTCAGACTCACAAGGAGACCAAATCCGCAGATGCCACCATATTTGGATCATATATATATATATATATATATATATATATATATATTAAAAGTCAAAATTCTTTGAGTATAAATTTACAATACTTAAAGTAAATATAGTTGAAAACCCAATCACTGATCTATAACTTAACTTTATCTAACCAGACTATATTAAAACTTAATTTGCTTTATTATTACTTTATTCAAAAAATACTAAGACAAATTGTCATTTAACCGAAATCACCAAAAATAGTGACAAAGAAATGAAACAGTTACAGCAATCAATCCATATATATATATATATATATATAATATAAAGCTGAATGTGTGTGTGTGTGTGTGTGTGTCTGGTCATGAATAGGCTCCTATATGGTTGACTATTAAAGAAAACTGATCACATACAATGATAGAAGATGTATCGAGACACGGGAATGGGTATGTTTGATCTGGCAGAACGGTGGTTCATTAAAATTGTGGGGTCTGCGTTTGCGCCTGGTCCACAAAGTATGGAAAAAAAAAAGTAAAAATTAAAAAAAAAAAACATTTACAAGTGTTTTTGATATAGATGTACATAAGAATACTTTGATAAGTATGTTTTAACTTAAATAGGGATGGTATAATAAAATTGTGGGGTCTGCTTTTGCGCTTGGTCTCCATAGATTGGAAATAGGCACAAACTTTAATAAAGACTTTTCATATCTATCTGCGTAAGTATACTTTGATAATTATGTTTCAGTTTGAAGAAATATGGTATAATAAAATTATGGGGTGTTCGTACGCACATGACCTCCATAGAATGAAAATATGTCACAAAGTTTTTTAATATAGATCCACAAAATATTGTGATAAGTGTTTCAGTGTAAACAGGTATGGTATAATAAATTATGGGGTTTATCTATCTTATTTTTACTTTCATCATATTTTGCTTTGGTTTTGACACCCCCAAATTTACAACCCTTCCTTTTCATAACCTATCATACTTTCATAAATCAGAGTCCATTTTCTGTAGGCTGTTTTTGAACCCAGTCAACAACAGGTACTTTTGCTAGTATTTATATATATATATATATATATATATGTCATCCACATACAGTACTGTTTCGCTGTATCATTGCTCATCAGTGCAGCTAGACAGGGGGGGTAAGAAAAAACCGTCCTCTCATGATGAGATCGGTTCTATGCATGCGTCAGACGACGTCATAACCTGATTTAGTTTAAATATTTGAAGAACTGACACAATTTCATGTACGTCGTGTTAGCTCAGTTGGTTAGAGCGTTGGGTCATTATCTAAACGTTTTGGGTTCGAATCGTGGTGTGAGATGTCTTTTTTTTTTTTTTTTTTGATTTTTTAAATTTTAATATTGAAATAGGGTTATTTAAGCCATTTTTCACATAGCGTTCGTTTTTCTTTCTTTTTTTTTTTTACTTTGCTTATTCATAGGTTTTCATTAACACCCACCCAACTCCGCCGACCACACATACCCAAAAACACCCGGATACCCACCGATTTTTTAAATTCTAATATTGAAACAGGCTTATATAAGGCATTTTTCACATGTTTTTTTTTTTTGTTTTTATTTTTCAGAAGATTTAACGTTCGTTTTTCTGTTTTCTTTTTTGTTTGTGTTTTACAGATTTTTACATTTAATATCGTTCGTTTGTCTTACGTTAGTTTTTTTGTGTTTTTTTTTTACTTCGCTTATTCTTTTCATGTACGTCGCGTTAACTCAGTTGGTTAGCGTGTTGGTTCATTATCTAAATGTTTTGGGTTCGAATCGTGGTGTGAGATGTCTTCTTTTTTTTTTTTCGATTCTTTAAATTTAAATATTGAACCAGTGTTATTTAAGCCATTTTTCATGTAACGTTCGTTTTTCTGTTTTTTTTTTTGTTTTTTTACTTTGCTTATCCACCCCCAACCACACACCCAAAAACACCCGGATACCCACCGATTTTTAAAATTTTAATATCGAAACAGGCTTATTTAAGCCATTTTTCACGTGTTCGTTTTTTACATTTAACATCGTTCGTTTGACTTACGTTAGTTTTTTTTTTTGATGTTTTGATTACCCCCCCCTGTTTAAGTTTTAACGTTCGTTTTTATATTTTCTTTTTTTACTTCGCTTATAACAAACAAACATGGTCATTGACCTCATTTGCTGAATAGCTATTGCTTACGTCGTCGTTGTCGTAACGCTCGACGACTTCTGTGCAGGCACCTGACAATTTGGTTCTTGAATAAATTCAAACATCTTTCAGTAACTCATTCTGGCTGGCCGAACGGTTCATGTTTTTTTCACATTTTATTTTCAAACTTCGCCTCAGCGCTTCGGGTTTGATCCTACCAACTTTTACCCCCTCCCCGGTTTCTTTTTTATTTAACAGCACACACACCTCCAAACACCCGGGCAATGCCGGGTACCCCTGCTAGTCTATAAATATAAAAGCGAAAATGTATGTATGCATGTATGTGTGTTCGCTTTTTCTGTATGTCTACAAAAGGCTTTTTCCAGAGAAGTGGTCGTTCACTTCACAACTTTTTAAAACTTTTTATATCACATATAAATCGTAATATCTCACAGTTAACAACGAAGCTCGCCTGTCTATTTAATTTGCTCGATTTCGGGAAGATAAATATTCAACATTTGTCACTCACCGCATGTGGGTTAGTCTTTTTCCTATAACATCTTGGGGGGGGAGCGTTCAGCAGTCTCGCAGTCAAATTTGACCTCATTAACTCATTAAAACGGGCACCTGCCAAATCCAAGTAATTAAATAAATTCAAACGTGTTTCCGTTAGCATCTTGTGATGGGGCAATGGTTAACGTCGCATGTTTTTTTTTTTGTTTTTTTTTCACACTTTAATTTACAACTTTGCCTTAACGGTTCGGGTTCGATCCTCATACTTACTTTTTTTTTTTAACCCCACCTCCAAACACCCGGACAACGCCAGGTACCCCTCGCTAGTTACATATAAAAGCGAAAATGTTTGTTTGTGTGTGTTTTCGTGTATGTCCAAGAAAGGCATTTTTCCAAGAACCGATCGGTCGCCTCACAACTTCTTTAAACTTTTTGTATCGCGCCTAAATGATAATATCTACGAGTTAACAACCGGGGTCACCTATTTAATTTTCCCGACTTTGAAAAGATAAATATTCAACAATTTTCGATCGCCGCATGTGCATTAAGCTTTTTCGTATAAAAAAAGAAGCGAACAGACTCGCGGTAAATAAAACACTGTCCTACACTCAAAGTTGACGTCATTAACTCAAAAAGGGCACCTGCCATTAAATGTCGAACGTTTTTTTTTTCACACTTTATTATTTTCCAACTGCGCGTCAAGGCTTCGTTTTTTTTTAACAAACACCCGGCCAACGATTTTTATTTTCATTTACCCAAAAGCACACACACCTACAAACACCCGGGCAACACCGGGTACCCCCCCTGCTAGTATATATATATATATATATATATATATGTATGTATGTGCGTATGCGACTTCACATCATCATTATTATTTGTTCTTTATTATTGGCTGTTCATCAAGTAATAAAACAAATAAATAATTTAATGAAGTCACCAAATTTCATTTTTTGTATAAACAATGAAGTTATTTCTTCTTTTATGCCCAAGCAATACCGGCTAGATGCAGCTAGTTTTGCATAAAAAAAATTTTTTTTTAAATTGTTGTTTTAAAAATATCTTTTTTCATAAAAATCTATTAAAGTTGAAGCAAAAATGCAAAAAGAATTCATTGAGAAAAATCTATAAGTAAAAAGACTTTAAACAAAATATTAAAAAAAAAAAAGAAAAAAAAAGAGCTCACTAAGAAAACAGGTTATGAATAAAGGTCTCCCCCCCCCCACACTCTGTACATTGTGTCAGTTCCTTTATTATCTTTCAGTCATGTTAAACCTGAAAAAATAAAATTATCCAGCTGACATTTTAACTTATCCTGATAGTTGTTTTGTAAAGACACCATATAAGGATGAGAGCGAGCATAAATTACCACTGGTTAGAGACTGCAGAGCTCAAGGTCACAAGCAGAGGTCACATTGAGCAATACAAAAAAGAAAAAAAAAAAAAATGAAAAATTTTAACAATTGAGAACAGAGAACATATTTAACTCAAAGGATAAGCATGAATACATAGTTTTAAATCTATATTTAAACAAAATAATTTCACACAAGTTAATTGAACATTACAGAAAATTGCTGAACACCGTTTTTCTTTTGACTATTTTTTTATACTTATATCTTTTCCTATGCTTCCATTGGTGTGCCTTCCAGTCTTCTTCCGTTGTCGTCTTCATTTTTGGTGACGTTTTTCATGTAGTTATATGTAACTAGACTAGCCCTAACCCTATCACCCATATTTATCATTATTTAAATACCATTTGATATTTTTTTCTTTCTTTCTCTATGTATTATCAAACAAAACTCCCATGAGCAAAATTTCTTTCCCCAAGACCTGTCCGCCTATGAAACAATACCATAGGGCTAATTACAGCGTGGTCATTTTCAAGTCCAATGTTAACAAATTCTTAAGCCGTCCCATAATTTCAGCAAAGATCCAACCAGTCTGCAATCCTTAAGATGTTGGTTTCACCATTTCTTACACAAATCATTAATCTTTGTCCTTGAGTGGCCTTTGAGCCTTGATGAGCAGTGATTCTTTGATATGGAAAAAAAAAATGCTAATTTCTTTTTTTTCTTTTTTTTAGAGGTAAGTGAAGTTTGGCCCAACTAGTAAATCAGCTACAGGCATCAAATCTAATATATTAGACTAGTAAACGTATGACTCGTTGGGTTACAACCACTATCAGTACTTTTTCTTTGATTTTATTTGAAAATTCATAAACTTTGACATCTTTAAGATATTCTTCTTGCATAGTTAAAATAAATCTTTTTACATCTAGATTATTTTCATTATTCTTATAGGGAACTATCACCATTATTGCATAGAACTATTATTATTATTATTATTGCATAGAACTATTATTATTATTATTGTTCTTATTATTGCATAGTACTATTAGTATTATTATTGTTCTTAAGAATTATTAGTATTATCTCTATCTCTCTTTCGCAGCCTTGTGGCCAAGATCAAAGTGTAGTATCTGCCCCCCCCCGCCTCGACACAAATGAATTATTGTACCATTTTATTGTTATCTTTTTTGTTTTTACACGTCAATAAAAAATGTTTTAAAAATTGGGAGTTAAGTAGGACGTCCCCCAATATGAAAGGGTGAATGCGGTATTATGGTGAAAGAAGATACTAGCTGGGAGAAACTTTTGACTTTTTAGTCCTGAAGTGACAAGGATGACCAACGACCCCCACAATCTCCCCTTTTGAGTTGGCCATGTGCCTAAGTTTTTTGTTCATCGTTGATTTTGACTGTATTTTTAACATGAATAAAAGATTTAATATCTCAAAGTGTAGTATCTGTTCTTCAGATGCGGCACTTCCATTTCTTGTTCTCTTTCAGTGGAGGAGAAATCCTTCACAACTGAGACAATTTTTATTTTTGTACCTAGGCTTTGGGACATAGTTGCTGATTCACTGTTTTTGAGTGTGACTATGTCCCAAAGCCTAGCTAATAATAATAAAGGGTTGGGTTCGAGACTCCTAACAAACGGTTCCCCAGTTCGATACAAAACACCTGACGAAGGCCAGAGGGCAAAACGGCCGAAATGTTGTGACAATAACAACCAGTCCGACAATCTCAATCAATGAAAACACCTCATCTCAAAAACACAGAGAATTACAGTTCACACTATTAACCAATGCTCCATTGTTCTTAACTATTCAAAGCGGTTAAGTCATCTTTTCATGGACTTCACCTATTTTGGGTCTACAATCTCTAGTTCAGTCACCATCAAACCAAGATCAACACCAACATAACAAAAACAGCAGGAGTCATGTTCAAACTAAGCAAGCGAATATGGAACATCTCAAGGCTAACTGAGAGGTTTGCATGTTCAATACCCTCATCTATGGCAGTCAGACATGGACCACCTACGCAAGACATAAGTGAACAGCGTCCACATGAGGTATATGCATTACATTCTAAAATTGATAAAGTGGCAAAACAGGATCCCCGACACTAGATTACGTGGACGAAACAACATGTGCAGCATGCATGCAATACTCTCTGAAAGACAGCTGCAATGGTTGGGACGTGTCAGGAGGATGGACACGGAATGCATCCCTAAAGCACTTCTCTATGGCAAGCTGGTTATGAGCAGAAGAAACGCAGGGGGACTCCAAACTACGCTTCTTAGATGTTTGCAAGAGGGACCTAAAGCAATGTAATATCACCCTCCTGGCTGAAAATTGCCCGATTTGACGACTGGCAGTATGATAGGGCACATCCAATGCAGAAGCTGCGTGAAAGGAAGCAATTGCAGTGAAGAAAATCAGGCGGAAGCAGCAACATAAGCAGACCCAGCAGCCATACACCTTCAGCTGCACCAAGTGTGGAAGGACTGCCATTCCCAAGTTGGACTGTATAGCCATTCTCAGCAGTGCAACTAGACACCAGAGCTACACTATCGTCTCTCAAGACGGACGATTGACGATGAGGTTAAAAGACAGGTCATGTTTTAGACAGAAGGTTAACTATGGCTGAGAAGCCAGATTGTGAGAAAAAAGTCTGTGATACAAATAGGTGAATGTGATGATTGGTTATTGAACTGTAGTAAGTAAATCTAGGTATATAACAAAAAAAAAAAAAAATGAAGCCACAAATTATCTGTATTTTCATTTATTAAACAAAATTACTGAGATTATTTAATCTCTGAAATCTGTCAACTTCTGTTGGGAAGCAAAGAAAAGGGCAGAAAAGATAGAAGTCAGAGAAAATGTCCAATGATTGTAACCTGCTTTATTTTATTGACTGTGGCATGAAGTCTATTACTATTTTCATAATTATTCAGTGAAAATGAGCTTTAAGGGTCCCATCGAAGCCAGAGTGTAAATGATGCCCCAATCAAGCTTCAACCATCTTTTTTTTCAATACAAATTTGCTCCATGAATGCGTTGTTATTCCTGAAACATTTTTGATAAAATACCGCTTTCGCTTGAAAATATATCTGATCTAAGATCGTAAAGAGATATTTACCTGCACCTGCTCCCATGAGAATGAGGTTGTCATGGTCCCGAAAGTTGTGTACAATGGCGGCATCATATCCGGCACTTTCAACATTGAGGATCTGCAAATAAACAGATAGAAATTAATGCACATCTTAAAAATGATTAATGAAGTAAAAATGTTATGTCTCTGAATTTTGGAGATGAGGATTGATAATTCGTATTATTTGAAATACTGTTTGCTTTCCTTTCAAAAACAACTTCATAGTTAGGAAGAAGTGAAAGTCAGGGGGTGGAAGGTCAGAAGAGTAGGGAGGATAGGAGAATTTCATAGTAAGACACACCCATGCTATTGATCTGACGTCTCGTGTGTTGTGAACACAGTGTTCTCCTTGAGGAGGAGAAGGATACCTTTGCTAATCTTGCCTTCTTTGCTTTTGATAGCTTCTCTTAATTTCCTCAAAGTGAAGCAGAACATGTTCCTGTAATGTTGTACCCTTTGCCAGAAAATTTCATCACTATCTACTCCGTTCTAGCCCCAAAAGATTGAGTATTCCCTTGCCAACAGAGAGTTGCACCCTTGTCTTTTTGGGAGATGGTAAGTCCAAGTGCTTCCACTGCATTGACAGAGCTCTGGTCTCTTAATTATAGTGAGAGACCCAGGTTTCATTGTATGTAATCAGTTTTTTTTTTTTTTTTTTTTTTTAAACTGACTCACCTCTTGGCACATCTCCAAATTCATTCTTGAGCATTTGGCATGTTTTTACTTCTGGAATGGTGTTGGCAACCTAGGAATCAGGCACTTTATGCAAATGGTCATGAATGATAGTTTCCACAGACCCTGTACAAATCTTGACCTCTTGGGTTATTTGGCAAATAGTCACAAATCGATCTTCTAAATTATCTTCAACTTGACTGACACCTCATCAATGGCAGAAGGGTGCGACCAGGTCTCTGAGCTGTTTCCATAACTTTCTGGTCATGTTTAAATACATGATGCCAGCGTTTTACAAGGTCATATGATGGAGAATCATTACCATACATTTCTTTCATTTCATCAGAAATCTGTGGTGTGTATCCTTTCAAATACGCAAACCGGATCACTGCGATACACTCAACAGGCTCCATTTCACATCTGACTTCATTCACACACCTGTAACTCAAAAACCACATTACGTAATTTGCCACATAACTTGTAGAGATATAAATTATTGGATATGCAAAATTTCAGCTAGATCAGACAACTGGAAGTGGATCAGGAGCATTACTTATTGAACACCTCCAAGTATGTGTAATGTTTTGTTAAAGAACTAAAAGGTCATGTTCAACACATTTTTACATTCTGACTTTGAAAATATTAACTCAATTGAAAATTTACTAAAATCAGGAGTTGAATCAGATTAAAATTATCTCAACCTTTTATCTTCCCATCTGTGAGTACTCAATATAGTTGTCCTCGGCTACACTTAGGAATCAAAACACAAGCTTCAATCAGTCACAAATTCTAATGAGTGATTTATTTGTTCACCATTGAGTGTTTGCTATATTTCCAGATGTCATAATAATGTTGACAGACCGGTTTCTGTTAGATCATCAAAGTTAAGAAACATTGAATCCGGTTAATACATTTGAAAATATCAGGTGCTGTTTATGTAAAAGATCTTTGCTTATCCCTGCACTGTTTTTAGTTGTCTTCGACTTCTTGCGATTAGACTCAAGCAGTGCCATTTAGGAAGTGTGGTTGGAGATTGTGCAACCCTTGCTTCACAATAGGCTCCTCAAGCATGCATCCCTACACTGGTTATCCATTGTATATTGGTAGCTGAATAAAGGCCAACGATATTGAGAGAATATCATCACACATGAACAAGTTTATAGATGCCAAACAATTATGAAAAAGTTTTAAAAATAACATTCTTTTTTAGATGTTCTTCATTTTTGAGATGACTGTTTATTATTATTATTTGGATTCAAGAACGTGTGGTGTAATGGATGAAGTACTAGGTTATATTCACTTGCAAGTTACATTCTTCTGGAGGTTGAAGGTTCAATTATCAGTGGCACGTAAAATACAATTGTGAATTATTTAAGACTTCTACCCAGTCATAGCTGATGGAACGAGAGCATGCTAACCCCATGGATTAAATAAAGGGTCCCATTACAAATATTGTGCAGATTCCGTAGAGTTCAATAGAAACATTCCAAAGTTTAACAAGGCACATCTGAAGAAGGCCACAGGTTACATCAGTCGAAACGTTGTGAAAAATAACACTCAAGATGAGAACAGTAGTTTGAATAAACCAAATACAAAACTTTTTGAGACCAAACAAAATTCAATAGATTTTGAGATAAGAATAGATCATTTGGAGATATGGCACAACAGATAAAAGTGTAGATAAGCAATCCATTTTAAGTGCTTGTCTTTTGGGAATTGAAGGTTCTATCTTTACTAGAAGTTTTAATAATTAAGAATAAAATAAAAATTAATGCTCGGTTTTGGCTGATAGAATAAGAACACTCTACGCTTGTGAATTAAATAAAGGTTTCAATTTAAAATTCCGTATAGATTACACAAGTTCAAAAAGGTTACTCTGTGGTCAAAATATGAAAATAGATGAGAAGAAGAATCTGAAATTCACTAGTTTCAAAAATTTTAATCTTTAAAAATTTTACTTGAGAAATAATGGAATAAAAAAAAAGTAGAAACATGCTCACATAAACGATTCTATGCAGTTTTCTGAGTTGTAAAGACACTGCATGGGGAATAGGCATCATGTGGTATGGTGAAGCCTGATAGCAGCCAGTCCTCATAAAACCGCATTATCTGATGGCTTATATTTTTTATTATGAGTCACTACTTATCAAGGCTAAAAAGCCTCTCAAGAATAAGGGTCAATGAGTATCAGGTTATTATTGATGTGTGGTGATATTCTCTCAATATGGTCATTTTTTATCCATCTTCAAGATACAATGGATAACTCCCATAAGGATGTCTACCTGGAGAGCCTACTGTGAAGCAAGGGTTGCACAATCTCCAACTACACTTCCTAAACCGCATTGCTTGAGTCTAGTGGCAAGAAGTCGAAATTTGGTAGAATCCGATTTAAAAAGATGGCTCACCAAAATTTGTTCAGATTGGACTTGAAAACAACACTGCTGTGGGAAGCAGTTCTGCAGTATTTCATTCCACAAACATGTAATACTAGAAAAAAAAAAAACTTTTCTCGAGGAAGTTTCATTTAGTTTTAGGCAGAGAGAAGGTGAAAGGAAAATTGACAGTTGTCGTAGTTAGAGGAGTTTTTGTGAATGTTTCACAAGGGGTGGAGTATAGAATGGAGCTCAGCTATACACCTGCCATAAAAATAATGACAGAGCGGAGAGAGACAAATAATGTCTCATGTGAATTTTACCTAATTTTACTCACATAGTAATGCTATTGAAAAACAGTAGTTTAAAGAGAAACAATGGACACAACTGTCAAATTTAGCAGTAATTGTTCAACTTTCTGATTAGCTGATAAGAACACTAAAAAAGGCAGTTTATAAAAAGATTAGAATCTATATATTAATACGATAGCGTGTGTTATTTTGTGTGTCACACTTAGATCTTTTTTTCTTCCGAATGACCGCAGTTTAATTGTTACTAGTCTGGGTGCCTGGCATTGCCCGGGTGGTTTTAGGTGTGTGTTGAGAAAAAAAAAAAAAAAAAAAAATGTAATAGGCAGGCAGGCTTGAACCCATGATGAGAAGGTGGAAAGGAAAGTGGAGGTGTGTGTAAGAGCCAAAAAAAGGAAAATTGCACGAGCAAAAGAAAGAAAAAAAAAATAGTGGTAGTAGGCAGGTACCGCAAAGGTGAAAAAGAATGTGGGGAAAAAAAAAAAAAAAGAAAAAAAAGTGCCGTCTTTGCTTTTGTGCCCACTGCAAAACCAAGAGTGATATAGGTTTAAATTAAGATTAGAGAATCGAAAAAAGGGGGATAACTTTCGAAAATATTGGCGAAAAAAAAACGACCCACACCCTGTAGAAAAGTGCCCAGTTGAGGGTGAAGGAATTAATGTTTTTGGCCAATTTTTGATATTTATCGTCCAAAGGGTTGAGCTTCAAAATGATATCAATCTCGTGAAAATCCATTCCCTCTGTGAAAAGTTTTTGTGAGACATACAAACATAAATACATTTAAACAGGCAGGTGAGATTTATATTACAGACTAGCGGGGGTACTTGGTGTTGCCCGGGTGTTACGAGGTGTGTGTGTGTGCTCTTAAATCAAAAAGAAACCCGGGGGGGGGGGGGTAAAAAAAAAGTTTTGGTAAGTTGGTAGGATCGAACCCGAAGCCCTGAGGCGAAGTTGGAAAATAGAATGAGCTACTGAAAGATGTTTGAATTTATTTAAGTAAGAAGAGAATTGACAAGTGCCCGCACGGAAGTCGTAGAGTTAACATTTTGTGCGAGCGTTACGATGACGACGACATAAGCAATAGCTATTGAGCAGTTAACATTTTCTGTGGGACAGTTTTTAATGAGGTCAATAACCCGGTTTGTTTGTTTTTACCTAATTTGGGGGAAAAACAGCTCCCCCGTTTATTAGGGGAGTGTCTCGTCTCGAAATGAAAGCAACCTCTGATATCTGTAAGCCGACATTGCCCAAACGTTACATCGCTTTCTAGAGACCATTGGCCGTGGGCCAGTGATTCGAATCAAGGCTCACTTTTTTTATACCGAAAAACGAAAGCAATATGCGTCGATCCCAAAATGTCGAATATTTAACGTTTCAAAGTCGGACAAATTAAATAGACGGGCGACACCCGTTCGTAACTCGTAGATATGATTTCGCCGTGATATAAAAAGTTTTAAAATGAGCGACGGCCTCGAGAAGCCGTCGAAAAAAATCCTTTTGCAGACATAAAGAAAAAGCGAACATACATACATACATACATACACACACACAGTTTCGCTTTTATATATATAGATGACCTTCCATTTCTTGTAATAAATAATTTTATTAAGAATTCTTCATAAGTTTTGGTTGCGGCTATAGTTGAAGGAACTCAAGTTATATATATATTAGTTATACATATATTTTTTCTTCATAATACGACCTTCCATTTCTTGTAATAAATAATTTTACCAAGAATTCTTCATAAGTTTTGGTTTCAGTTATAGCTGAAGGAACTCAAGTTATAGATATATTTTTTTTTTTCTTCATAAGTTTTGGTTTCAGTTTCGATTCCAGCTGAAACACCCAAGTCATATGGATATATTTCTTTTTATTTGGAAATCACCCTTATAATATATAAGAATCGATAGAAAATTGACGCTATAATGATACATACAAAATCTGCATAAATTAAAATATCATATTTAAGCGTATTTTTTCACCGGGCTATGCCAGATGTCCCTGCTAGCTTAGATAAATACTTTTACAGTTTTAACAAAAGAGCTACAATAATATCAAGGCGTCTCCATTTACGCTGAACATCTACAGAATCCCAACATCAATATATTACATATGAAAGAGTCCGCTGTGGAATTTTCACAGGTCCCACTGATGTTCCATTAAGCTCAGATGGGCAAGTCCATACTCTGAATTCTGATTGGCTACTAGTTCATGAATGTTGTTGTAAGAGAGGTTGAACCGGCTTCCTCACAAGGAAGAAGTGTCAAGGGAATGTTGAATTCACAGGCGGTCCCCAGTCACCTCTACCAGGAAAATTACTGCTTGAATTAAACAATATTTACGTATCAACTACTGGAGCACCTTACGCTAGTAAGCATCAATTCTAAAATAACCATCTATATATATATAAAAGCGAAAATGTATGTGTGTTTGTTTGTGTGTATGTTTGTGTGTCTGCTAAAAACTTTCGACAGGCACAACAAAAATTCAAACTTGGTCTCATATGAAAGCCCCACGTTCCGGACGACAAATATCGAAAAATTAGCCCAAAGTGACCATCAGAAGTGCGTCAACTGATCGATTTTCTGCAGGGGGGGGGGGGGCCAAAAAAGTGACATTTTAATGTTAAACATTACATATTTTTAAATCGATTTATAACTGCCCCAAAAAATACGGCCGCCAAGTCTTCTATATAAAGTATACACGCGGCCGTCTATTTTGGGTCAACTTGTATTTAAAACCCGCTGAGTCATGTCACGTGATCTTGACGTCAGCAACCTCTAATGGCGGTCTTAATTTACAATTTACAAATGTTGTTATCGGTAAAAAAAAATTAATTAAAGCTAAACTATGAACTTCTACGCTATGGCAACGTTACCAAAGTTATTACCACATTAAAAATAGTTAGACTCGATAGTTAAACGAAAAATAATAAGCCAAACATGTGAAGTAAAAAAAAAAAATATGCTTACAAAAAATATTAACAAACGAAGTTTTTAAAAATAAAAACAGCCAGACGACATTTTCCAGTCTTTAGAGTAAGGCAGACGAAGTGAGAGAGAGAGAGAGAGAGATGTCTAGACAGATTTGACGGGGGGGGGGGTCAACAACGCATGCGTCTGACGTCATGATGTCGTGACCTGATTTACTTTAAATAGTTGATAAACTGAACAAACTTTATATAGGCCGCTTTAGCGTAGATAGTTAAGGGTTGGTTCATTATCTAAACGTTTTGGGTTCGAATCGTGGTGTGAGATGTCTTTTTTTTTTTTCCATTTTTTACATTTAAATATTGAACCCTGTATTATTTAAGCCATTTTTCACGTAACGTTCGTTTTTCTGTTTTAATTTGTGTTTACCCCCCCCCCCCCGCTTAATTAAAACGTTTTCTTTTCTTACTTCGCTTATTACAATGCTTGCATCGTCATCATCGTAACGCTCGATGACTTTCAAACATCTTTCACTTCTGGCTGGCCGATTTTATTTTCAAACTTTGCCTCAGAGGTTCGGCTTCGATCCTACCCCCCCCCCCCGGTTTCTTTTTTTTTTATTTAACACAACACACCTAAAACACCCGGGCAACGCCGGGTACCCCTCGCTAGTCTATAAATATAAAAGCGAAAATGTGTGTGTGTTTGTGTGTCCGCTAAAAACTTACGACAGACACAACAAAAATTCACAAACTCGGTATCATATTGAAGCCGCATCCTTCGCACGAAAAATATCGAAAAATTGGCCAAAAACGTTCATTTTTTACCCCGACATCGACAATTTTTGACGGGGGGGGGGGGAACAAAAACGGTCCTCTCGTGACAACGACCGGTTCTACGCATGTGTCAGATGACGTCATGACCTGATTTACTTTAAGTAGCTGAAGAACTGACTAAATTTCATGTACGTCACGTTAGCTCAGTTGGTTAGCGCGTTGGTTCGTTATCTAAACATTTTGGGTTCGAATCGTGGTGTGAGATGTCTTTTTTCTTTTTTCGATTTTTTAAATTTAAATATTGAATCAGTGTTATTTAAGCCATTTTCCACGTAACGTTCGTTTTTCTGTTTTTTTTTACTTCGCTTATTCGTAGCGAAACCCAAAAATACCCAGGTACCCACCAATTTTTTAAATTTTAATAACGAAACAGGCTTATTTAAACCATTTTTCACGTTTTTCTTTTTTTTTTAGTTTTAACGTTCGTTTTTCTGTTTTCTTTTGTTTTTTCGATTTTACATTTAACAGCGTTCGTTTGCCTTACGTTAGTTTTTTTTTTTTTTTTTTTTTCGATGTTTTGAAAATGTGTAGGTGCATTTTTTTTGTATGTCCGCCAAAGGCTTGGGGAAGGGGGTGCTCAGAAGGGTCACTAAATCTTACAACTTTTTATGTACTATCTAGATTATGTTACAAAATTTGTGCTGTGATTTCATTTTCTCTACTACTATGGCGTGAAAAGCACACGTTCATGTTCATTTAACCATCTGCTTTTTTAAATGTTTATTTTCAGCCATTCTCAATTCCCTGCCCTTGTAACGTCGTGGTAATTATCAGGCTATTTGCCTCAAGGCTTCTGGTTCGAGCCTACCTCCTTCCCCAAACTTTTTTTTCCCTTTCTTTTCACCCAGGCAACGCCGGGCACCCCCGCTAGTCTATAATATAAATCTCACCAGTCTGTTTAAATGTATGTTTGTATGTCTGCCTAAAAATTTTGACAGAGGCGACAGATTTTCATTTTTTTTTGGTATTGTTTTGAACCTTGACCTTTCGGACGATAAATAAAAAAAATTAGCTAAAAATATTAATTCCTTCACCTTGAACTGGGTACTTTTTTACAAGGAGGGGGGAGGGGCGCTTTTTTGCCAATATCTTTGAAAGTCTTCCCCTCTTTTCAATTGACTAGCCTTAATTTAAACCATCGCCACTTCTGATTTGGCGATGGACGCACTGGCAAGAATGTCACTTTTTTTATTTTTCCACTCCTTCATGGTAGGCGTTCAAGCCTGCCTGCCTACTACCACTTTTTCTTCTTTTTTTTTTTTGCTCAACACACACTTCCAAACACCTGGGCAATGCCAGGCACCCCCGCTAGTAAAATATATATTTCAATGTATTTCTGTATTCTCAAATCAAGGCATAAATTTAAAACTTACTTTCCCTTCAACACTGATTTTCCTGATTGGCAAAATTTTCTGAAAGACTGCCATGATACAGGCTTAATGATTAGAAGAGATCTCACCCCCTCTGAGTCTCAATAAGACATTTTATGTTGCCAAATATTCTATGGGAGTCGTCTATAAAGTATGGTTTCAGCTATACAAATTCAGGTCAGCCGAACCAGACTGAATTGAAAGTAACATTCACTAACATGAAGCCAAAAGATTGACAGAACACAATGGCATCCTCACAACTGACACTAAAAGCAGTTAATCACAAGATTCGAAAAGTTTTTCTACATCAAGCTTGACAAAAGCAGACTCCCTAGATCAACATTTTAAAGACAGAGAGAAGGTTTCTATCCTACCTCCTTACATACAAATGTCTGAAGTACAGCCTTCAATGAACTGACTAAAGGGAGATACATCTCCAGAAGATGGAATTACAGCAGGTATTCTTCGACATGAAGGAGTGTAGAGATATTCTCACCAGCTTATGCAACCAAAATGCCTTGACAAAAGCAAAACACTTAGCAACTGGAAGAATGCGTCAGTTACTATGCCCCACAATAAAGGAAACTTTAGAAATATTGAGAACTACAGCCAAAGAAATTTCTGTTCTTTTACAAGGTATTCTTCTAAAAAGATACAAAACACATTTGACAGATAACAAACTGGGACAAAACAAGGTAGAAGAAATCAGAGAGGGGTTCCTTGACAAGGAGTGACCGAAAGCACTAATGATTGTGATGAAAGCTAAATACCAATGCTCTTTCTCAGACATCAAAATCTTCAGATTAAAATACAGATGTTAATAGCCAATAGCAAAAAAAACCCTGAAATCAAAATGAATTTCCCAATTTGGACGGCCAGGCTCCTTGTGCGTGTGGATAAAGGGCAGTGCAAAAAAAACAACTTAAAATTTGACAGAAACCTACTCAGAGAACTAAAATGTACATTACTATACTCAGCATATATATATATATATATATATATGTATATGTATATATGTGTGTGTGTGTGTGTAGGAATCTACATTGCGAGTGAAACAGTCGCATTTGCGAATGATGTTTCAAAATGGCGACTAGAAATGATGAAACGCTTATCTTTTAGCGATTGTATTTCTTTCACCGACACTCTTGCAAAGCTCACTACCGAGTGAAAAATATCTTTTCAACTTTTTTTTTTTAATAAAACAAGCAAAGTCAATTGAAATAATAAAAGGTTTAACAAAATATACTTCTATTTTTTAAAAAAACATCTGAGGAAATTCGAATGTTTATACCTTCAAGTATCAACATAAAATTCAGTGTATATTCAAAATTACACTTATTTAAAAAAAATACAAAAAAATCTTTATGATGTACATACTTGTCATAGAACGAAGATGTCATATTCCAAAAATCATATGGGCTTGGCTAATAACTTTTCTATTTAGCTAGTAAACAAAAATATTTAGTTGTCAAAGGTTAACTAAAGATTAATTTGTCCGTAGAGGCCTGATACTAAGGAAAAACAAGGTAGAAGGAAACCAGAGAGGAGTCCCTCTACTTGTGACCAAAAGCACTAATGATTGTGTTGAAGGTCAAATTCCAATACTTTTTCTTAAATATCAAAATCTTTTAATTAAAATACAGCTGTTAGTAGTCAATGTCCCCCTCCCCCAATGAAATTGAGATGAATTTCCCAATCTGGAGGGTCAATCTCATTATGTGTGTGTCTGTGTGTGTGCGTGGATAAAGGACAGTGCAAAAAAAAAAGCAAAAAAAAAACAACTAACAACAACTTGAAAGATATGGTCATAATAAATAGTAAAAACATTAAAAATAATGGTGCTTTTCCATTTTTACATGTAGATAAAATATGGATGCCAAAAGAAAAAAAAAAAAATATAACAAGAACCATTTGTGTAATTATTTACTTGTTAGGGAAAATAAGAAATATTTGCTAAGATTCATCCTGCAGTTTTTCATATTTATTGTCATTATGACATAGTTATGAAAGTTAGGGGAGATAATTCAAACTTTTGCTACAGAAATCAATAAATGGAGAAATAGGACAGCACTTTTTAAATATTGTTCTGAAATGAAAATGAACATTTGAAAATTAAGTTAAAAACGATATGTGCATTTTTTTTTTGTTTTTGTTTTTTAACGAAACCTTTGTTTACTTTTAAAGATATGAAATAAACTTTTGACTATGTCTTGAGTATTTTTCAAATTATTTCCTTTTGTTAGTCTTTTTCTTTTCATTTTGGAGATATAGAAATCCCTCCGAGTAATAGTTTGTCGGAATGTTAAAATGGACAGCTTTTAAGTCTCTTCTTAAGTTTGAACACATGACTTCAATGACGATGTCATAAGATGTGGTATTTTTTTAAAATATCGCTATGAAATGAATAAAATTCGAAATCTAAGAAAGGCAAAACCAAAATGTGCTTTTTACCTTTAAAAGAAACATTTAAAGAAAAAATATGAAGTAAGTTTTATAACATTGTCATGTAAGTCACGTGCTTGAACTTGAATAGACTTACAAGCTGTCCATTTTAACATCCCAATGGACTACTACCCAAAGAGATTTCTATATCTCTAAGGCGGGAAAAAAATGATCAACAAAAAAGAAATTGCTTGAAAAAAAACTTGAAACATAGTCAAAAGCTTGCTTCATATCTTTAAAAGTAAATTAATGTTTCTGTAAAGCACATATCATTTTTGCTTTCTTAAATTTCAAATTTTAATATTCAAGAGATAATTTGAAATGGAGTCAAACACACACAAGGAGTTATCTTCCTTGAATATACCCACAATGGCAGCAATATTCCTTGTATGGTTAAAACTTGAATTTATTATATAAAAATAAAAACAAACAACAACAAAATAATAAAAATACTGGATGGATTTATGTAAATTTTGACAAATGGTTCTTATTTTCCCTGACAAGTAAAAATTCCTTGCCAATTTATTTATTAAGTTAAGCTCTTAAAGATCAGAGTTATTTGTTTAAAAATCCATAAATTAAAAGAACCTTGTGATATTTTAATCCTTGTTTTTACATTTGATGATTATAATAAACTTGTAAATTATGTAATTTTAGTTCTGTTTTATTACGTCATGCTTTCTTGCAGACGGATTTAAAATAATGACATGAAAATACCCATTACTAAAAGGACAACACTGTTGTTTCGGAGTGTCGGGAGTGGGATGATGGAATGCCAAAGATAAAAAAAATGTGAAATGAGCCTTACTTTAACAGCAAAATCACACCCATTGTGGCTTCGTGCAATCAATGCTATCCAAAGAGTGCGATTGTCTATCCGTGGTGGAGGTTCTACCTTTGAACATGCATCATGAGGAATTGCATAATGCAGTCGTCCCTGTAAACAAAAGGTAATATTCATATATTAATTTAATAAACATACACATTAAAATACATTTTTTTAACACGTTGCTTTAATATACACATACATAAACCATAAAAGTGTGTGTGTGTGTGTGTGTGTGTGTGTGTGTGTGTGTGTGTATATATATTTATTATCACAAGGGTTTTATATATATTTTTGAAATCTAATATGACAACATAAGATTTTTTTCAATGTGTGTTTCAAATCCATTTTAGAGGGAATGGGGTACCTAGAAACGCTACAATAAGTGTTTCTTTAAATTTATGTTCTTGCAGACTTTAAATATCACCATTTCCTTTTATTTTGTTTCTTCAAATCTCTTCATTTCAGATAAAAAAAAAAACTTTCCAACAGCTCTTTTAAAGTCACTGAGGAACTGTTTAGTGATTTTCTGCTATTTAATAAAACATGTAAAAAAAAAAAAAAAAAAAAAAAAAAAAAAATGAATAAAAATTTCTGAGTGTGAATTAAATGCGTCTAGTTTTGGGATAACTATGGGCATATATATATATATATATATATATATATATATATATATATATATATATTAGATAGATAAAGACAATACAATGCAGAGGTGTAATGGATAAACATGAACTTAAGCAAATTAAGAATAACTATGGAAGGAATTTTGCAGTTTCCACTTCTTAATACAGTATACATATTTTTATTTTTATCTAATATTTGAATCTTACTTGTGTCAATGTGGTTCGATGGAAATTTGTATATTCCTTTTTTTTTACAAGGCCTAGAGGCCACTCGAGGATACAGGTTAATGAGTGTACAGTAGTCAATGGGCCAATATTGTAGTAATCGTTAGTGGTGGAAATCTGGTAAATTGGATTACTTAAGGGGATAGCTCATCAAGAACTTGTTTACGTCCGACCTGAAACGATCATATTGTAGTCAGCTGGAAAGCAGGGAAACGGAACAGTTCTACAGGCATGCAGTTCTAAGGAAAAAGCTTTGTTCATGGAATATTCAGGTAACTTCGACTGCATAATTTGGAAGCTAACATTGTAATTTACTAGAATTACCAAAAATATTAGTAGAAACGATTGTTTTTTATCTGAAAACTATTTATTGACTACAAAATTTTGGTCTGATAGTGTAGAAGTACCAAAAATAAGTATATTAAAAAAGGTGGAAAATGTAAAACTCATTACATTGTTATACATATTAGATTTTTTCTGTGTTTATCCGTTTCACTTCTGTATTGCCTTCTATTGTCTTTATATATACACACTAAATAATGCTTCAAACAAACTACATTAACCCATTATATATATATATATATATATATATATATTTGTATTCTTGTCTGTTTGTTTGTTCACAATTTGATTAATATATACAAAAGGCCCATTACTTTAATACTTCATTTATTCATATATATATAGTATTATTCTTGCAAAATAGATCATTAAGAGATAACCTCATTTGCATATCACATTAAGGGAAATCGATTTATTAAATAGCGGTGTGTTAGTTATTGTTTATAGTGAAAGGATTGTTTTAAGTGTTCTATTTAAGTTTATTAAATAAATTTGATTTATATTGAGAATATATTTAATTTAATTTATTTTTAACAACATCGATTTTTTTATAAACCGATTTTAGTTATTTGAGTTATTTCCCTTGGACACTAACTTTCTTCTTTTTGTTTTCTTTTTCGGCAGATAATCAAACTAAAAATAATTCACACAAAGTTTCAAGCATTATTTTTGGAATCAGTTCAAATAAAATAATTTCCATAATTCCGCAATCCAGTGGATTTTTATTTTAAAATAAACAAATTCAACTACAATTCTTTATTTAAAGCAAAAACAAAAAAAAACTTTCATTTACATTTTTTTGACAGTTTTTTCTTCACATTTTTTTGACATCGTAACTGCTAATTTTTTTTCTTTTAATAAGTCAAAACTCATCATTTTTAAAACATAAAACGTGTATTTCTGTTAAAACAAATTCTACTTTGGTATTTTTGAAACTGAATTATTTACAGTTTGTTTTCATTGCAACAAACCGTAATAACAAATCTTTCTAGACTGAGGTAGCATAAAAGAAATTTGCTTAAACTGGAATATAGTCATAAAAAGGTGCTCAATATCCGGAGAATAGCTTCTCTTCGTATCCCTTCTGCCGAAATATCTGGTGGAGAGTTTGTCACATACTTCTGCTTTTTTTCGGGGTGGGGGGTTACATTTTCGTGTTTTTATTTGTTCTTTTTTTTTTTTTTAATTTTTGTTAGGATAATGATGGAGTTCACATATAATAATGAAAAACTGGTCAATATTCTTAGTATAGCAGTTGTGGCCAAACCGAACTTCATATCGACCCTGACAATGCTGGGTATCCATGCTAGTATATATATCTATATAATAAAATATATTTTATGTGACAATTTTTCCACTATATATTTTAATAACGTTCAATCATCATCAACGTCTGTTTTACATGCTGACATGTTGGACGGCTTTTAAACTATCTCTGGTTAGGTTTTTATCTCTTAAATCCATCCTTATCACTTTTTTTCTATGTTGTCCGTGCACTTTCACTATGAACTGATCATGCTACTGCAATTGTTCGACATTTACTAACACAAGGAACTCTAATCCACTCTTTTGATGTGACCAAACAAACAGTCTCCTTTTCTGCATGCATCTCCCTGTACTCTGCCTATTTAATCTTAAATCTGAGACTTTCAGATCTAAGGCTATCTTCAAAACTCATAAACACATCCATCATATCATTCTTACATTATTTCTCTCCATGCAACGCATGTCCTCAACTTTGATTGGACAGATTTCATTTTGATACATCTTCCCTTGGTCAACAACAGTAACACCATGTGGTTACAGAATTTTTCTGAACTTAATCACTCCTAACACACCGTCACCAGCTGTTCCCTGTGCACCAACAGTAATAGAATTTGTAAGAATTAAAATAGCCTCTCCACATTTGCATTCTCACCAGTTTCCATTGACTTACAATTTTTGCAGAAATCCTGATTATCATCACTTAGCCTACTTGTAATTCCATCTTTTGTCTACCAAATTCTTAAAAGTTTTTACTAATGGGACCTGTGGAAATTCCACAACGGACTCTTTCGCATGCAATATATTGATGTTGGCATTCTATGAATGTTCAGCGTAAATGGAGACGCCCTAATATTATTATTGTAGCTCTTTTGTTAAAACTGCAAAAGTATTTATCTAAGCTAACAGAGACGCTCAACGTAGCCCGATCGTAAAATACGCTTAAATATATTTTAATTGATGCAAATTTCGCATATATACACTATATGTAGAATCAATTTTCTATCGATTCTTATATATCATAAAGTTGTGATTTCAAAAATAAAAAAACATACCCATATGATTTGGGTGCATCAGCTTGAATCAAAACCAAAACTTATGAAGATATATATATATATATATATATATATATATATATATATATATATATATAAACTTCAGTTATAATCGAAACCTAAACCAAAACCTATGAAGCATTCTTGATAAAATTAAACAGATGACTTAAGTGCGATCAGCTATAATTGAAACCAAAACCAAAACTTATGAAGAATTCATGATAAAATCATTTATTACAAAAAATGGAAGTACATAACAAACGACCCGGATGTAAGCAGGACACACACAATTGTATTAATATATGGATTATATACTAGCAGGCTGCCAAGTAGTCAAGTATGATAACCATTAGACCAGCTTGACACATTATTTAAAGTGCGTTCGAACCTACTTATTCTTAACATAAGGAAGCTGTCATGTTTTACAACTGTGCATTTGCAGTCACGAAACAGTTGGAAAGCAGATAAAAATCCGATTACCGCCATGTAACAATTTTGACCCATTAGAACCTTTTTTCCTGATGAAAAGCTTTTAAAGTTTTCCACGTGTTTGAATACCCTATATACTAAATTTCGAGTTTGTAAAAAAATTTGTTGAGCATAAGTTGAGAGCTGTCTTCACACACACACACACACACACACACACACACACACACACTTTCTCACTTTTATAGATATACTAGACTAGTAGAATACCCGACCCAGAACTCACAAACATTTTAGTTCACAAAGAGTAGATGAAATGCTCTTAAACCTTGGTAGGCAATCACTTAGAGATGGTGGCTCTATAAAAATGCTGGTCTTCATCACCTCACGAGGTTGGCATAAAAAAGGGCATCCAGTCTATAATAATCTGACCTCAACTCAGGAAATGACTTCAAAAGAAAATATTTTGCATTTCAGGCTACGTAGTTTAAATAATGGTCGTGATAAGCTAGTTTGGATTTCAGTTTAGAACAGTCATCCCACACATGCCAGTATTTTTCTTTTAATGAAAATCGCTGCAGACAAGGCATGAAGCCACTTGATGTAAGGAGCTTTAAAAAAAAATAAATAAAAAAAGATACTACTTCAAGGTCAAATATTAACCAAGAATAAGTATTAGATGGATAGACTGACCCAGAAAGCAGCAATTCTTCCCTCATCACTCATGGAATGTGAGGACTAAAGGATAAAATAAGGAAAGCAAGAATTAGTTAAACCGGATATTACGCTGATGATGTTGAGGAAGAAGAAACCTAGTCAAAAAATGAATAAAGTTTGTGATTCAAAAGTACAATTGTATATTTTATATGAAATAGAGTCAGTCCATTCCCCCAGGCAAATTTGTGATTAATAGATTATTTTAATATACGGTACATATTCAAATCTGTTTTGTTAGTCATATATGGTGTATATTAATCTGTTGTGTTAAAATATTTTCAATCAATTTTAATATTCGATCCTCATTAGCATTTTGTTTTTGATTAGTCTATATAAATGAAGGAGCTACTCTCACTGTTACACATAACACCAGGAACAAATTTAATAACAGACCATATTTTTAGATTCACCGTTAATTTCTTCTGTCATTTTTTGATAAGGGTTACAGAATTAAAATATTTTCTGATTTTAATTTTATTATTTTAACTTGTGTACATACATACTTTATACACGCACACATGCACACACAATACTGGAATTAATAAGATATTCACACAAACTGGGCAAAATGACATTTGGCATCTAATGTAGAAAACTTAAGAGAATTGAAAGGAGAAATTCTCTTTTCATTAGATTTTTATTCTTAAGGTAACTCAAGTTGGGTAAATGCCAAAAATTTAAAGAAAAATAAATGAAATAGAATAATGAGCGAAAGAGATGAATAGCAATTGATAGAAATTGAACATTCCCTTTCATTTGAGTAAAAAATAAAATAAAATAAAATGGATGGAGAGAAAGAGTAGGTGTAAAAACTGAAAATTGTACACTTTACAGTTTCTCTTGCGAGTTTTAACTCTTCGTTTCTCATCCATTGCTTTTATCATTTTTCTTTAAATCGGTTACCCGACAGGATGAATTAGATAACACCTGACGATGATAAACAGTTCAGAAAGACACAGCCATAGATACAGAGGAGTTGCATGAATATTCATTGCAAAATTACATCAGCAGAAAGAAATCAATAACTAGCCAAGAGAGGGCATTGTTCAATAGCTACTATTTCGGCAAACAGGTAGATGCTAGGTAAGAATTTCTGCTTTTTAATGGGAAGGCAGGTTCTGAAATTTTATTAGAAATATTGGCCTCACTTCAACTAAATTTTCCCACTGCAGTGAAAGAACAATATGGAACAAATGTGTTAATAAAGGTATTATTCATATGAACATCTGTACATTTATTAGATGAGGTTATAAATACAACAACCTTAGTTCAGTAAGGGCTACACATTTGCACACATTTTACCTTAACATGCAAACGCTAGAAAATTAATCTATAGATGATGAGAAAATATAACAGATTCATATATATGTAACTTTACTTTTGATCTTAAATTATATATATATAAGTTAAAAAGGCAAATAGGAACTTTATTACATAATCAAATTAATAAGGGTTACTTGAAGTTTTACATTTGGATTTTACCGTCACTGGATTTTTTATCTTCCACCAGACTATCCATTCATGTGTAATCACCTTTTTCGTCACCATATTCCCTCTGCTTCACTTTTTTTGTTATCAAGTAAGATCTTTGACTTACTTGTTGTTTCATCAAATACTTTTGCATGCAAAATCCGATCCCGCATTTTGCTAATTCCTACCCTCTGATGAGAAGGAGAGTATTTCTTCGAAACTCCGCGGATTAAGGACTATCGATTTATCTAGTGTTTCCTTTTCAGATTAAATATGTTTTTAACACATTTCAAAGTGTTTTTTAACATTTTATTAACTGTTTGCTCATATATATATATATATATATATATATATATATATACATACATACACACACATACTAGCAGGCTGCCCGGCATTGCCCGATCGTCAGATATGGTTAAATATGACATTTTAATCCAAGCAGATTACATAATATTATTATAGAGAAAATTCTCTATTGATTATTATATTGAACATAATATATAGTAGTGAGATCAAAATTAAAAAAAAATATATGACTTAGGTGTCATCAGCTAGAATCAAAAGTCAAAACCATACAACTCTCCACCCTCAGTCTTAAGCCTCTGAGCCACAGTCATATGCATATATTTTATATATTAACCTGTCATCCCTTCTTTAAAAAATGGAATCGCTCAATCGTCAAAGACAAGATTCAAGTAAGTACAGCCGGATGGTCCACAGAGTTTTATAATTATATATATATATATATATACCTCACGCTACAGACAAATATACCTTACGCTACAGACAAATATACCTTACGCTACAGACAAAGCTTAACTAATTTTATAAAGTTAGAAATTGAACCAGTTTTTTTTTTCTTTGTGTCCATGTGATCAATAAATTTTTACGAGGGGTATAATGAAATCTTTTTTGTCCATCATATAAGGCAAATTTTAGTTATGTATGGTTAAAAAAATAAAATTTTTATTTCTGATCGATTTTAATATTTAATCCTGATTGATAATTTATTGTTGATTAGTCATAAATAACATTCTTCTTTATGCATGTCTGAAGTATGTTATATGATAGTTTCCCATTTTTTTAATGCAGTCCTTTGCATCACTTTGCAAAATCGTTCAATTTGCACTGTTTAGGCAGTAGAGGACAGACAAGGAAGTGCTGCATCTTATGATACCCTCCCCATATTCGCAGAAAAATCAGTTTTGTAACCCCATCTGGTCATAACTTTTAATGGATTCATTCTTGTTTTCAGTTAGTTGAGTGTTTTCCACTAGAGGCAGGGTATTTCTGAACGAAGAGGAAGGGGAGATTCACATGTCAGTAGGAATGGAAAGGCATTCTATAGCCGTCTGGTCTACAGCTGTGATCTGGTTTCTTCCCGAGATGATGTTAGGGGTTCAACATGGCTGAGGAAGATTCTCCTTGATTTAGGTAAATAAAAACAAAGGAGCCAAAACTCTGACTGGACTAAAACCTGTGGCACTTTTGCATGTCAGTGACATGAGGCAAATGTATGTATTTTAGTTTCAAGAACCGCCGACAGATTGCGCGTGTCAGCCAAAGAACAAGGGTCGATAATTCTTCCTTTTTTCTAAAAGTGCATGCAAACTAAAATTATATTTTGATACATTTTTATACAATCTTTTGTAAAAAAAAAATTTGATTTAGGCACAGATAAAGAGTGGGTAAAATTACTGATAGTGGTTTCAGCTAGATGGGTGTTTTTCATGAAAGATTCGCGAGGGGGGACCAGAGATTGGATCTCAGACGAGCATTACCATGGAAATAATGATAAAACAATGACAGGCTCACAACGTCTCTTCTGTGGCAGAAAGGTTGCAGGGGAGAGAAGAGGGCATCCCTCACTAGGCTACGAAGTCTATTTTGTACTCTGTCAAGGCAGGATAGGCTGTTTTTAGCAGCTCCTGCCCAGATGTGGCAGTAGTACTCCATCCTTGGACGTACTTGGCTTTTATATAGATAGAGAATTGCATCAGAAGTGAGATATCTTCTGGAGCATTGAAGGATCCCATCATTTTTCCAGCGACCTTGGCAACGGATTTGATGTACGTGTTCCATTTCAGATCAGGAGTAAAGGTCAATCCCAGAAGCTTGTCAAAACATGGAGCCTCCCCAAGACGAGAGCCATTCATTTCAACTGATGCCAGATGGGGATCAGA
Source organism: Euprymna scolopes (assembly GCF_053919585.1). Taxonomy (NCBI): domain Eukaryota; kingdom Metazoa; phylum Mollusca; class Cephalopoda; order Sepiida; family Sepiolidae; genus Euprymna; species Euprymna scolopes. The sequence continues at coordinate 23,063,329 of NC_136492.1, read as the reverse complement.
GCGTTGATGATGTAAAGATAGAAGCTTGGTTTTAGATGCATTAAAAGTAAGCAGCCACCTCTTCCCCCACTGTACCATGCGCTCAAGATCAGAGGAGAGAGAATCAGAGAGAACTTTGTCATTTACGGCCTTTGATGTATTGCCATAGATGGTCGTGTCATCAGCATAGATGTCAACGAATGATTTAAGTATGTGTTTTGGGAGATCATTGATGTAGATCAAGAAGAGAGTTGGGCCTAAGATAAACCCTTGAAGGACACCAGCATTAATACTGTAGGCTTCTGATTTCTGCCCATCAGCCACTACTCTTATGAGCCTATCAGAGAGAAATGATTTAATAATTGAGAAAACATTTCCAGTTATACCGTAGCTGGAAATCTTGTGAAGTAGGCCTTTATGCCATACCTTATCAAAGGCTTTTGATATGTCAAGAGCAATTGCCCTAGAAAGGAAGCCTTTGTCGAGAGATTCACTAATCCTATGAGCTATAACTGTTAGCACATCTGCTGTAGATCTAGTAGAACGAAAACCATATTGCATGTCACTAAGAAGGTTATTTCTGCTGAGGTGGTTGACTACTTCTCTATTTAATATGGATTCCAGCAACTTACTCATGACACACAGGAGACTTATTGGTCTGTCATGAGAGGGAGATGACCTATCACCTGATGAGGTTTTCCAGGGTGTTGGGAAGCAATTCTCCTTAAGACAATGCTTAAACAGTTTTGTAAGTATGGGGGCAATTTCTGGTTGAAGCTTTTTCAACACTATAATTGGAATGTAATTATGGAAAATTATATAAATACATTAAAATTATATTTTGATACATTTTTTATACCATAAATGTTTCGATTTTCATATTTTTGTGTTACTTCGTTATTATATATTTTTGCATGACCGTAAACACTTGTTTAGATTTGAGGTTCACAAAATGGCCGCTAGACAGCGTTTCTTTTTCGAAGAACAGGGGTCGATAACTCGTCTCTGTTGCTAATATGTCAGTCCTGCAGAAGTGCCAAACTTGTAAATTTGTTGTGCTTTTTTCTAAAGATAGAATCATCAAATTGAAAGATGCTTAAAAAAGAATGCGATTAAACACAAATATTAAAAACAAATTTATAAACTTCTGAGAAATGTCATTAGTAGACTATCATAAATGAAGAAAGTATCCAAGAATCAGTTAAATCTCAAAAAAAGAAAGAGACCAACTCTAAATACTGTTATAAGCATGAACGAAAAGAAAAACAATCTAATATATAAAGTTATCTGGTCAGATTTTCCATGTTAAACCTAAATAGTATTGAACATGACAAATCGATATTTGATTTTGAATAGTGATTTCTTTTCGTAATTGTCTGTATTTTTGAGATGAGTTGTTTTCATTGATTGAGATTGTCGGACTGACTTCCTCATCTTGGTTGTTATTGTCACAACGTTTCGGCCGTTTTGCCCTCCGGCCTTCGTCAGGTGAACGGTTTGTTAGGAGTCTCGAACCCAACCCTTTATTATTATTACGGGGGTACCGTGTTCGGACTCCAGCTAGGCTTTGGGACATAGTTGCTGATTCTCTGTTTTTCAATGTTACTTTTTCACTGCCTTCGTTCAGGATTGAACTCAGCACCTTTGGGTAACTGTAAACTTTGATACAACGTCTAGGACCACTCGGCCATATGTCACTAGTGAGAATCAGCAACTATGTCCCAAAGCCTAGCTGGAGTCCGAACACGGTACCCCCGTAATAATAATAAAGGGTTGGGTTCGAGACTCCTAACAAACCGTTCACCTGACGAAGGCCGGAGGGCAAAACGGCCGAAACGTTGTGACAATAACAACCAAGATGAGGAAGTCAGTCCGACAATCTCAATCAATGATTTCTTTTCATCATTGCAACAGGTTCTTTACACTAAGAAGTCTAATTCGCTTCAGTTTATTTCTGAAAATAATTATTCCAGCAAAGTAGATTATTATAATAAAGAAAATTTTAAATGACCTAAATAACTATGTAAAGGAGATTATTTCTTGTAAACTGTAAGAATATGAGTTCTCTGCTTTACATTTTGACAGTTTTCAATATCCTTTATGACTTACACATTAAATTTACAAAAAACTAAAATGAGATTAATGAATCTTGAACTATGTTGGGTGGGTGCTACAAGCAAAGAAATGATAAAATGTTATGAAAGGAAAAAAAAAGACAAACAGAAAAAGGAAAGTATAATGAAATAAAAAATTAAAAAGAAAAAGAAAAAGAACATCAAAGAGAAAAAGAAAAAAGAGAGAGAGAGTAAAAAGAGACAGAGAAGGAGAGAGTAAAAAGAGACAGAGAAAGAGAGAGTAAAAAGAGACAGAGAAAGAGAGAGTAAAAAGAGAGAGAGGAAAAAGAGAGAGAGAGGAAAAAGAGAGAGAGAGAGGAAAAAGAGAGAGAGAGAGGAAAAAGAGAGAGAGAGAGGAAAAAGAGAGAGAGAGAGAGGAAAAAGAGAGAGAGAGAGAGGAAAAAGAGAGAGAGAGAGAGGAAAAAGAGAGAGAGAGAGAGAGGAAAAAGAGAGAGAGAGAGGAAAAAGAGAGAGAGAGAGGAAAAAGAGAGAGAGAGAGGAAAAAGAGAGGAAAAAGACAGAGAGTAATAAGAAAGAAAGAGGAAAAAGAAAAAGAGGAAAAAGAAAGAAAGAGGAAAAAGAAAGAAAGAGGAAAAAGAAAGAAAGAGGAAAAAGAAAGAAAGAGGAAAAAGAAAGAAAGAGGAAAAAGAAAGAAAGAGGAAAAGAGAGAAAAGGATAAAATGTTATGAAAGAAAAAAAAGGACAAATATTAAAAAGGAAAAAAGAGAAACAGAAAAAGAAAAGTATAATGAAAGAAAAAATTAAAAATAAAAACCGAAAAAAGAACATAAGAGAGAAAAATCAAAGAGAAAAGAGAAAAACAGAGTTAAAAAGAAAAGAAAAAGTAAAGAGAAAGAGGAAAAAGAGAGAGAAAGAGGAAAAAGAGAGAGAAAGAGGAAAAAGAGAGAGAAAGAGGAAAAAGAGAGAGAAAGAGGAAAAAGAGAGAGAAAGAGGAAAAAGAGAGAGAAGAGGAAAAAGAGAGAGAAGAGGAAAAAGAGAGAGAAGAGGAAAAAGAGAGAGAAGAGGAAAAAGAGAGAGAAGAGGAAAAAGAGAGAGAAGAGGAAAAAGAGAGAGAAGAGGAAAAAGAGAGAGAAGAGGAAAAAGATAGAGAAAAGGAAAAAGAGAGAGAAAAGGAAAAAGAGAGAGAAAAGGAAAAAGAGAGAGAAAAGGAAAAAGAGAGAGAAAAGGAAAAAGAGAGAGAAAAGGAAAAAGAGAGAGAAAAGGAAAAAGAGAGAGAAAAGGAAAAAGAGAAAAGAGAGGGAGAAAAGGAAGAGAAAAAAGGAAAAAGAGAGAAAGGAAAAAGAGAAAAGGAAAAGAAAAAAGGACAAAGAAAGAAAAAGGGAAAAGGACAAAGAAAGAAAAAGGGAAAAGGACAAAGAAAGAAAAAGGGAAAAGGAAAAAGAAAGAAAAAGGGAAAAGGAAAAAGAAAGAAAAAGGGAAAAGGAAAAAGAAAGAAAAAGGGAAAAGGAAAAAGAAAGAAAAAGGGAAAAGGAAAAAGAAAGAAAAAGGGAAAAGAAAAAAAGAAAAGGGGAAAGAAAAAAAGAAAAGGGGAAAGAAAGAAAAGGGGAAAGAAAGAAAAGGGGAAAGAAAGAAAAGGGGAAAGAAAGAAAAGGGGAAAGAAAGAAAAGGGAAAAGAAAGAAAAGAAATAAAGAAAAAGAGAAACAGAACAACAAGAAGAGAAAAACAAAAAACAAAAACGAGAGAAGGAAAAGAAAGTGGGGGGGAGGAATACTAATTCATATTAATAGTGTTGGAACGTTGCATATCTTTGGACATCCTAAAGAAAACAAATCAGTTATTTTCTTCATATGAAAGAATAGAAATGAAACTCGTTCCAATTCTCACTATTTCTCATCCAATTTATGAATTAATCAGTTTTTTTTTTTGCTCTCCATACTTTGATTACCGCATTGTTGCATTTTGGTGATCATAAGAACTAACGGGATTATAAAGCTGTTTGTGTTATAAGCTGGTGTACCAAAATAGCATAGAAAGGCTCCTTCAGTTGCTGTGAGGATTACAAATGTGTGCCTGGAGTAGATACTCGCCGGGTGGGCTGAGTCAATAAGCCAAAATGCTAAGGCGACACGTGCATGAACATTCACATTTCTTAGCAGAGAAACAGAAGATTTAGGTCAAATGTAAATACAATAAATTCCATCATTACGAAACTATGAACATCTTCAACCGATATGTTCTATTTACAGCCCGATTATGTCATTAGAGAAAAACATTTAGTATGTGTGTGTGTGTGTATATATATATATATATATATATATATATATATATATATATATATAGCAGATGTATGTGTGTCTGTCTTTCTGTGTTTAAATATTTTACCTATAAAAGGGCAGTGGGCACCCGACCTTGCCAGGTCTTAAAATATGATTAAATATATTTTAATTCATGCAGATATCGCATTTATTATTACAGAGTCAATTCTCTATTGAATATTATATTGTACCTAATATATAGTAGTGATTTCAAAAGTTAAAAATAAATAACTTGGGTGCCATCAGCTAGAATCGAAACCAAAACATTTAGCACTCCAGCCGCATCTCTTACCGATGTTGCTATTGAGAGATAGTTAAGAAAGATTTAATACTGACTTTAAATGAATGGAATTTGGACACACACACACACATCCCAGGCCAGGTAAAAATGAATTCCTCTGAACAGAACAGTTTTTCATAACTTTACAAACGGAGCTTCTGCAGTATCATGGACTTTCAAACAAATGGATTTCAGGTAAAAAAAAAAAAAAAAAAAAAAAACACTTTTACACACTACATGTCATATCAAAATTAGTATAAATTCAAAAAATTATGAAAAATGATAAAATAGAAAATTAATTACAAGTGAAGTAAAATGCCGCCTCTACACTAGTGGTCAAAATTTCTGAAATCGTAATACTAAATTTCACATGAAAACAATGGTGTCTATGTATTCCTTGTACTCTTAAGATGATTTATATCCAAAAAATTAGGTAGAAAATGCTGCCATCGTAATCTTTATATACATGTGCAAGAGTTTTTGTATTTCCAAGAAAAGCTTTTTCCGCCGGGGTTCCCGGGAGTGGGGGTGGGTGGGTTACTATTGCCTAGAACTTTTTATATACCCTGTAGATCATAATATGTATGAATTGCGAACGCGTGTCGTGGCTAGATTTACTTATGTCGACTTTCACAAAATTATTGCTATTTCGGCTTCTCACGTGTTGCTTAAGCTTTTTCGTATAAAAGCGAAACTGAAGCACGGATCTCGGCCTACGGGCCGGAAAGCAATGAATGTTTCATCAATGTCGGTTTTACCATCATATCAGACAATTACTTTCATTTGGACACTCCCCGAAAAAACGGGGAGCTGGTTTTCCCTACAGGTTGGGGAAACAAAACCAGACAAAGTTGGGTAAAAAAAACAAACTCCAAAAAACTATCCCGCAGTAAAATTAAATGCGGATTTGACCTCATTAAACACGCACTTAAAAAACTACCTTGCAGAAATAGTTAACTGCGGAATAGTGTGATGTTTGAACTCAATTTGAACTCATTTACTTTTAAATCGCTAAATTTAACATCTTACATTGTCGCCATAGCACAGATGTCATCAGCCTATTGGCCTCAAGGCTCCGGGTTCGAGCCTACCTGCCACCAAAAGATTTTTTTTTTTTTATTTTTAAAATCGTTTTTTTGGTTTTATTTTTTTCTTTTAAGAAGTTTAATATCGTCTTTTTTATATTTAAGCAGGGTTAAGTTTGCTTTTTGTTCTGCTTTATCCCCCCGCCCCAAACACACACCTACAAACACCCAGGCACCCCCGCTAGTCTATATATATATAAAAGGCAAAATGTGTGTGCTCATTTTTTGTATGTCTGGCAAAGGCTTTTTTTCAGGCGGGGGGGGGGGGAAGGGTCTCTGTGGGATTACTATTTCTTGCAACTTTTTATACAGCGTGTAGATTGTGATATCTATCATTTGCGAACACGCGTCGCGTCTAGATTTATTTACATTGACTTTTACAAAATTCTTGCTTTTTCGGCTCCCCTTGTGTGTGTTCGGCTTTTTTGTATAAAAGCGAAACTAATCTGAAGCGAAGGCAGTGATCCCGGCTCTCATGCCAGGAACATTCACAAAGCAATAAAGCATTGATCAATGTGGGAGAAACCCCTTATATCAGACAATTGCTATTCAATTTGGACAATCCCCTTTTTATGGGGGAGTTTATTAGAATTTACAAAAAAAATAAGTAGAAACCATTGTTTTTTTTTAATCTGAAAACCCCATTTATCAACTACAAAATTTTATCCTAATTGTGTGAAAGCACCAAGAAAATATATCGAATTATAAAGTTTTATCATATATATAAATGTGGAACAGTTCTTTGCGACAAATTCTGTAAGACAAATTGACTTATCTCCCTTGATTTCAATTAATGCCACCATTTCCAAATTGGACCACTAGTATCAACAATTTTTCTTTTGCAAAAATAAGTCGGGCCAATGTTCTACTGGATTGTTTTTCTTAATTTTTTAAATTTATATTAATTTCAACATGAAACGTAAGTATATAATAGTGTTTTTACCTGAAATGCATTTATTTGTAAACTTATACTGCCGAAGCACAAAATTATAAAAGAAATGAAAAAAAAAAACAAAAAAAAAAAAAAAACAGAAAATAAAAGGACAAAATCTATCCATACAAAATATTAGGTTCTTTTTCCAGAATTCCCCCTATATTTAAAAATAGAAAAATATGTATAATGTACGTAGCTATGATGGAAAGTACATTGTATTCCAAAAATCACGTAAATTGATCAAGTAGTTTTATGTTTAAATAATTTTTAAAATTTATACTCATTTTGACGTGATACAGAAGTCCACTACATGATCTTGATACTAGAAAAGGTAGAAAATTTAAGGTTAAGCTTTTGTAAAGAAAAAAAATGATCTTTACTTTTTTTTTTAAAGCAATTACAATCAATGTAATCTCAATAGCGTAGGAAAATGTGGAATTGTTCCCATGTCAACTGGTAGTGGTGGTAGGACTTAATAATTTAGAGTGAAAAATAGGAACTACTTCCTCTGAAGATGTTGCAATTGTAATGGTGTTGCTCGTCGGATGCAATGTAGCACTTTATTATCATGATGGAATATGTATATAATGGTGTTTGAAAGCTACAGAAGATAGTGGCTAATAGGCCAAATGTATTGAATTTATATGTGGCATCTGTTGCTGTAAACTTATATTATTTGGGTGCAGAGAGGAATTTCTGTAGTTCTTTTTATTATATAAGAGATAAGTAATACTATCAAAATAGATTGTAAAATTTAACTTGAAAGTCTGTGAAACATTCACAAATTCAACCAAAGATTTTGACAATAATTTCAACAGCACTATATACAAAATTATACATCCAGGAATTTGCCATGACATCATAAACATGATGCAAGCTAACAAGGCCGTTTTTAGCCACCAATAAACGTGTTGTATTGTTTTTCTATCAGAGGTGATAGACTAGTTCCTATTTTACAACAGCTGTGCTAAAAGGTCTTTAGAAATTGAAGTGTTTTTCTCGCCTCCATATAATGTAAATCGTATTCTATTTATTATTAATTGATTATCTGTTAAAATAAAATATACAACATCAAATAGAACGAGCTTTTAAAAATTATTTAATTATGAAATTATATCCACCGGAATGCATTTCGGTTTCTTCGCATGGATGTCAACTGTAGCTGTAAAAAAAAACAAAAAAACTACTCGATCAAATTAAATGAAATTTTTTTTCAGAGATCTTCAGTCCAAAACGGATATGTACGATATAACCTTTTTTTGCTATTTTCATTTTTTAATCTATTGATTAAACTGTACAAGTACCCTATATGGTCCCTCAAATGATGTCTTGAATTTTAGGAGATTAATAAAAATTAGCCCAAAAGGTGTTTTTCAGCACTAAAACACTCTGGGGCTCATGCCCCAGAAATTTCCCAGGGTCAAATATTACGTTTCCAGATATATATCCATGTGATCTTGCTTTTGGGTAATTTTCAGCAAAATCTAATGATCATAAAAAATTCTATATCCCCAAAAAAGGTATTTTGGGCCATTTTAACCCCTTCTGACCCCCCTCGTGACCCAACTAGAATTTTTTATCAAAAATCCGATAATGCTACATTTCCTCTCCTGGGTAGTTGTAACTTCATGCAAAATTTCTAAAAAATGTTAAGAGTAGTTATTGAGAATTTTGGGAACAAACGGACGAGAGTGAATTCTAAGATCCAAATCTGACTAAGTCGGTATACCAAAAAGCGTTTATTTGTAAATGAAGCAATTGGATAATATGGTAAATATTATCCTAAATTTTTAAGAAGGGCTCCCACCTCTTTATTATGATACTAAGGAAAAGTAAATATAGCTGTACACCAAAATTTATAATGATCGGTCAATTAGTCAAATTATTCAAACAAATATAAAACATCTAATGCTGAAAATTTACTGTGGCTTTATTTAAGATCGCATTCAATTGTATTCCAATGGATCGTGCTAAAATAATATTATTTGGGAGGGAGATTTTGTTAACTATTCTGTACTTACATATGTTATGTGGACTGTTACAGATTACGCAGTGTGTAGGCCACAGTCGGGGATATTACGTACAATTTAAAAAGGAAATAACGGCTAGCATCCAAAAAATATGTAACTTTCTAAAAAAATTAAAATTATATTTTAAAAAACCCCGACACAATAAAATTGTGTAAAAAAGAGAAAAAAAAAGAATACAATAATGAATTAATAATTCAAAAGATGGTTAAGAAGAAGAAATGTTATCACATTCTCAGACGCATGCTTAACTAAACACACGTATGCGCAAACTATAATAAGAACCATTAGCGACGGAAAATAGGTGCAGTGAAAAATAGGGGGGGGGGGAGTAATCCCTTTAAACACACACACACTGTGGACTTTGTAGAATAATATGTAACAGCAGTCCAACAGCTACAAAGCTACTAACGGAGTGATTTTTATTGTATACACGCACACACGACTAATGGCCTATGCATTAAATACACATGACGCCGGGTCAAATAATAATTTCTCCATATTTTAAAGTTAGTAACTGTTCGTTTATAAAGCAAAGAACCGCATTCCGAAATAAGAGAATTTTCAGTGCTCAACCAATTAGAATGGACGGACGTAGGCAAGGGAGCCTTTACTATTTATGATCAGAAATTGGAAAGATTATGTTAGGTCTATGTACGTGTAATCACAGAATTTGTGGAATTTGTAGAATTTGTCTCGGTGACAACTGGTAGCAGTGATAGGACTAAATATTTAGAGAGAAAAATAGGGATTCCTTTCTCTAACAATGTTGCGATTTTGATGGTGTTGCTTGTTGGATGAAATGTAGTATTTTATTTCCATGACTGAATGTACATAAAATGTTGATTGAAAGCTACATAAGATAGTGGCTATTAGCCTAGATGTACTGAATTTGTATGTGATATCTGTTGTTGCAAACAATTCCAGAGGGGAATTTCTGCGGCTACTTTATCAATATAGTGATAACTTACAATGTACTGACAAAACGATACCATAAAAAGAAAATTTTATTTTAAATATCTGTGGATCAAATTTAATGCACATCTGAAATATTTAAATTTTCAAACAGAAAACTGTGCTCGTATTATATCTCTTAGAACCTCTTGAAAATAATTCAAAGAAACTGAAATTTGAAGAATATGCATTAATTGATGCCATATACCTATTGTTAAAATTTCACAAATTTTCAGAAAAGGTTATAACCCCCTTTCGATTTTCTGCCCCTTTTATTCATAAAATTAAATTAAATATAAACTACATTATGATCCCTTATGGCTAGCAGCTGTGTTTCAAAATTAATACTGATCTGTTAATTTAGGAGTGCATTCTGTACATATTCTTTACATAAAAACATACCTAATATATATATATATAGATTAGTTAGGTGACGATTCCAATATTTTTCCCGATTCCGATACAGTTACTGATTCCATCTTCAATTACCAATTCTGATTCTTTATATTGCAATATAGAATTGTTATTTTTCCAATCAACGTCAAAACATGTTAAATGCGCATATATTTTCTCAAACATAAAAATACTCTCGTATGGGGGTAATCTATTAATTTTGGCTTTACTGGTAATTTAAAAATCAATAAAAATTTATTATTTTATTATTACTAGCAGCAGGGGAAGATTTTGCTTTAAACAAAATCAAATAAAAATGACAACAATTAAAAGAATCAATTTCGGCATCGGAAAAAAGACACAAATTGTTCTGTGTCTGATACACATAAAATTTCCGATTTTTCCGATTCCTGATTCTGATTAATCGCCAAAAAACTGAAAATCAGAATTTTTTTTTTTTTTTTTTTTTTTTTTTTACATATATTCAGAAATTATGTTCAAATTTTCCCTATTCCAATACATTCAAAAGGCGTGATTTTTCTAACTGCTGATTAATCATTGCAATACTATTCCAAAATCCAGCTAAATGGTGATATTATTGACAACACTCACTCCCGTTAAGTGTTAGGAAGAAAAAAAGAAAGTGTTGGTATGTTTATATGAAACCCTGGTGACATTATTTTCTTCTTAGTTTCAATTAAGGTCAGTCAAATGAATACAGATGCTTCAAGATGGCGATCTCCAATCTTCAACAAACATTTCATCACATCAACAACTCTACAGCCCAATCAGTTGTCATAATGAAGTTACTACTACATATCTTGTATCCTTTTACCTGTCTTACAGGTATTTTAATGGTAGGTGCTCCCACAAACAAGCTTTTGTACCCCCTCGACATGAATACCCCCCCCCTACAAACAATAAAATTCCACCCCTCCATAAAAATCCCCAGATGTTAAAAAGCCTTCTACTCTAATAGTTTCTTCTCTCGAACTGTTAGATTTTGGAATTCCCTTCCAGGTCCCTGCTTCCCTGACTGTGCTGACATGCAGAAGTTCGAGTGTAATGTAAACAGACATTTTGCTGCTCAACTCCCTTCATAATATCCCTGCAAATTATTTCCCAGATGTTACATATGTCGGGCTGGTGATCATCTAGCTATTAAAATGGACAGTTATTTCATTTATCAATGAATACGAGACACTTTGTTTATAAAAAAAAATGTTTATTTTACTATATATTTAATATGCACACTTCAACAAAATGATGGCGGTGGGGGTTGGTGGTAGAGGTGGGTCGCAACTGTGTCAATTTGTGTCTTGCATCTGTCCGTCTCTCTGCCTCTCTCTTGTTGCTTTATTTCTCTTCTCTTTTTATTGATATCTCTTCCACCTGTTAACCTATTTCCTCGCCAGCTTGTTTATTGCACTTTTGCTGGTTTTTAGTCTGACTCATGACCGATTGACATCATGGATACAGGTCCCTACAAATCCCGGGATTTCCATTGCTTATTTTCGTTTGCCTGGATGTAGTGTAGGTCACCTTTTCCTGGGACCGATTGTTCTTTTTATCGCCTGGAATTTCCATTGTCTATTTTCCTGTTTTCCTGGACATAGTTCGGCAACACCCCTCCTTAACACCAGATAGTAGCTCCTTACATCAAAGTGGCACTGTGCCTTGTTTGTAATGAAAATGCAATAAAAAAAAAAACAAAGAAGAAAAAAAAACAAAAGTAAATGATAATCTTTTGCGTGTGTAGGGGGGGGTATTATAATTTTATTTGTGTTTTAAAAACTTACGCTCAGACCATCTACAGGCAAACTGGGTCCAAAACTGGCAGGATAGTCTTCATATGTTTTTACTGTTGAATTAAAACCATCTTTCTGCAATCAAAAATAAAACAGGTTCATTTAAAAGAAAAAAAAAAATGCATATTCAAAAATAAAATAAAAAAGGAATTTTAGAACACATTTTGTAAATGTATTTTCTTTTGTATTTAGAACTGGAATGTTAGGTGCTTGTTTTTACACTAGTGATCTTTTAAACCAACGCATTTCAGGTGAAAACATTATCACTTATGTAGCATGGTGAAATTAGTATTAATTACAAAAATTATGAATAATGATTCAGTAGATGTGATGAAGGTATTTTAACAAAATAATCATCTGCTATTAGCTTAGCTTTAAAAAGTTTAAGTCAAGGGAGTTAAGTCAGTTTGCCATACTGAATTGGTCGCATAACTCTTCCACATTAAAACATGATAAAACTCAATTCAATAAATTCCATTTTTACTTGTAATTGTTTTTTTTACTGGGTCATTTTCCATGGTTTTACTAAATATGTACAGCCAAAATTATTGCCGATCATTTGGTTGGAAATTTTCTATTTTTTTCAAGGGAGTTAAGTCAGTTTGCCATACTGAATTGGTCGCATAACTCTTCCACATTAAAACATATGATAAAACTCAATTCAATAAATTCCATTTTTACTTGTAATTGTTTTTTTTTACTGGGTCATTTTCCATGGTTTTACTAAATATGTACAGCCAAAATTATTGCCGATCATTTGGTTGGAAATTTTCTATTTTTTTCAAGGGAGTTAAGTCAGTTTGCCATACTGAATTGGTCGCATAACGCTTCCACATTAAAACATACGATAAAACTCAATTCAGTAAATTCTATTTTTACTTGTAATTGTTTTTCTACTGAATCATTTTGGGGGGGGGGGATTTTGGAATTTATACTAATTTCATCATGACATAAGTATGTGAAATTATTTTCATCTGAAATGTATTGGTTACCGACCCTAGCCATGGTAAACTAATATAAATTGGACATTTAACCAACCGTATTGATTTTTATTCGGGAAAATTCAATTATTGGTCCCCCGACAAAAGGAGGGTGGACCTGTAAATTCACTCTTGTCCGTTTGTCCGTCTGCACTTTTCCCAATAACTACGCCTTGAAATTTTTTTGAAGTTTTGCACTAACATTAAACATGATACGAGTAAAAAAAGTAACAGAACAAATTTTCCGGGAAAACTCCAGTTACCCCCCCCACACACACAAACCTAGGGGTGCCTTTCGGGTTAAAATGGTTAAAATTGACACTTTTGTGCTTATTAAAAAAAAATGATGCCTTGGGTTTTTATAAAACTTTCTGAAAAGTTGTAACTAACTGATTTCTATATAATTTTGTTTGTTTATACTTGATGATAACTCTTGGGTGTGCCCCAGGGGCTCTTTTAGGGCTAATAAAAACACTATTTTTGGGACTATTTTACCATATTTGTCACAAAATTTTTTGTGTTTGCCTATTTAGCAGTTTTGCATGGTGCTGAACTCAAATTTAAATATGTTAAGGTCTAAAACTGCACAGTTTGTTCATTTTCACCAGGATTTGATATCCCCTAAAGACTTGGGGTGGTGCTGCTAAACAGTCATTTTTTTTATGCCTCGTTCACTGTGCACTCACAGGGGACCACCATTGTTTTCCTTTCGTTGGCTGACCTAATCACATTGTCAATAGTGTTGTCTCGGTAAGTGTTGCAATAGAACGTGTCTTCCGTGTAAACAAAACCACAACTCTAGTTTAAAATAAGTAGTAAAGTTTTTTGAAAGACTTTGATATTTGTTTTCTTCTACTGAAAAATAAATTTGCCAATCAAGACAAACATCCTCCAAGCTAATACAATCAATTAACTAAGGACCAACTACCTGCAAATCAAGTAAAAAAAAATATATATATATTTTAAAGGCTTTAAAACAATTTCTCTTGAGATATCTAATGCTGCAAGATAAACTCGATACCATTATTCGAAGTCAATGTTAATCAAAGTGACTGCGATCAAGGTCATACTGTTCTGTAGTTTACTACTCAGGCATACGAACTGATTAAAATGTCACACAATACTGTCATTAAAAGAAGTGTTGTTCTTATCTGAGATCAAAATAAAAATTAGTAACACGAGAGATAGCAAGAGCATTTCATACGTATCATGCAAAGTTCAATAGAAATCCCAACAGTGCCAAGCACAACAACCCGAAGATAAAATTTCATTGTGGGTGTGTGTGTGTGTATACACACACATATATATATATATATATATGTATATATATACACACACACACACACACACACTGCTATAAATATTTATTGTGTAGTGATATTCATATTAAAAACCCTTTTTTCTATTTATTTAAAAAGAAAATACAACTTTGTTATATATGGGTTGTGGAATTTCATTCATCCGCAAAAGATCTAGCTAATTTGCATGTTCTTTTAAATATTAATTTTAATTCCCTATTAGTTTTTTTCAGTTTTCTTATGGGATGAGCATTTTTAGTTAACTATTACGTGTAATTATATTCATGCAGATATTCTACATGATTTATACTTGCATAATATTTGCGTAAAAAGGTTATAGTAAATACAAACCTTTTTATATATATTTTTGTATGCATGTATTTGTTTAAAGTATTTTGCCTACCAAGTTCCTGTCAGTTTTTGGTCTACAGATATGAAATCATATATAGGGTATGCAAAACTTTATATCCGAGTTTTAGTCAATGAAAATTGATATAAAAGTATGGAAAAAAAAAAAAAAAAAAAATGGAATTTGCCATGCAAAGGTTGAATGACAGCATTACGAATATGCATGTTTTAATTTTTAGCCTTGCACCAAACATGTTTTCATAGCTCAGACAATGTCAAAGGAAAAAGTAAATCATAAGCTCAACATTTTGGTTTCGATTCTTGGTGGTGGTGCACAAGTCATTTTTTTTTTGTACTTTTTAAATCATTACAATATATTGGGTCCAATATAATCTATATATCTATAAAAATGAACGTGTCTGTGTGTGTCTGTCTGTGTACATTTTCCTTCGCAATAACTTTGTCAATTTTCAGTCTACAGACTCGAAATTTGATATACCAGGGTACTGAGATTTGGGAAAATCGATGTGATCGGTTTTCAGCCAGAAATTTGGCTGTTAAGGGGTCAAAGTTCAACGATTTGACCTTTGAGAACTCTACCAAACTCCTCCCACAATTTGGGGTCTAAACACTTGAAATTTTAGATATAGGTTCCTTGGACATAGATCTAACTTAATAACTATTTGAACCCAAAACAATAAATGTTAAGGGATCATAATAGGGGTCAAAGTTAAAAAAATTGACCGTTTTTGTTTTTTTTTTGCTCAGCATACATCTCCAAACACCTGGGCAACACCGGGCTGAAATGCTAGTATAATAATAAATACAAAATCTGCATTAATGAAAACATCATATTTAAGCATATTTTATGACCGGGCAATGCCAAGCGGCCTGCTAGTGTGTATATATATATATATATATATATATATATATATATATATATATATATATATATATATATATATATATATATATAGTCAGTTATCATTCTAAAATCAGAAGATATATTTAACCCACGCTCATAACATTTTATTCATATTTTTTATGAAGTATATCTTACACATGGTTCATTGAATAACGGAAACCCACCGAATAACTTATCAGATGCAAATGTATATTCCTCAGAAATTCTATCTTGAAATGAAATATTTTGCTAAGAAATAAATATGTTCAGAAAAGGAAAAGATACTTTAAATTCACAAAAAAAAACGAAGAATAAGAAAACACTTACTGCAGTGTTTATAGGCACCCATCCCAAATGCCATTGAATTTAAAGCGCACATTAATCCATCTTATGCCACCATACTTGAGTATATATGTATACACATACACTAAGAGGGAGACCTGATGTTACTCGGGATTAAATGAGGATCAACAAATGTTCCACCCTCCCATACTTTTGCCATTGAAATCAGTGAAATCGCCCACATGAAAAAAAAAAAAAAGCATCATCTGTGTCTGCATTAGTGTCTCAGTAAGAAACATAGGGGAATTAAGGATTTCAGAACCGCTCCTTACTTCTAAATATAAGCCTTCTATTAATAACAGATTTTGAATTGAATTGCAACTTCATTATATAACAATCCCTTGCCCATTACAACTACCTTTTTGGTCAAGATCAAAGTGTAGTATCTGTTCTTCAGATGCTGCACTTCTATTTCTTGTTCTCTTTCGGTGGAGGAGAAATCCTTCACGACTGAGACAATTTTTTTTTTGTACCTTTTCTCCACGTTAAAAAACAACCCTGGTGTCTAACTCTGTCCCGTGGGGAGGCATAGTAAATAGGTACAACTACCTTTGCTAGATTTCATTTCAATTCACCTTGTACTAAATTAGACATCCATCTTAAATCATCTTTATGTCTATGTCCTTACATACTTTCTTTACTAGATCTCACTTGAACCCATCTCATTTTATATTACATATCTCTATTGTTTCTAAGACTCAAATAAAATGCTATTACACCACAAGCATCAAGATATAAAAACACTTTGACTTCACACTCAATTTTAGGTGGTCAAAGGATCAGCCACACTGGGCCATTTAACGTTGTGACAATAAACTGTGCCATCTCAATTCAGCAACATCATGATCTGATGCATCTATAACATGGCATATTTGATCGTATTGGTAAATCCAAGAAAATTCATGTCACTGCCAAACCTGATGTGCCATGCCACACATCCACTGAGAAGCAACCAACCTGATATCAGGACTATTCAAGTGATGTCAACTTTTCCACCACTACATGTAACATTTGCAAAACCATCCACATGTGCAAAGAGACTAAACGAGAGTCCAACAATATATTCAAAGTGGCAGGATAGTCTGACTGTCAAATTTGAACTTACAAACATTATAATATAGCAAGCAACTCATGGAGTAGAATAATCTAGCGTGTTAATAGATATTCAGGCAATCTGCTCTAAATTAGCGCTTACATTTTTTGTTTGTTCATATGGTCAATACCATAATCTTTATCTTGGTAAACGGGAGATGTAATGATGTTATTGTTTCGTTCGTAACCTGTTCCTCTTTTGTGTAAACTTGTGCATATACTATCTTCAAATGAAGATTTTTCTATAGTTGCCTGTTGCAATCAGTTCTTGAGATAGTCAAAATAACGAGTCTATATATTATTCATATAAGAAAGAAGCAAATAGAAGCACACACATATAGAAACTAGGACAGGATGCAACAATCAGCAATTTCCTTTGTCTTGAGAAATGTCCAAGTTCTATGTACATTAAAAGAAGAGTTTATTAACCTCCTGTGTAATGACAATTAAAGAAACACTCCTTTTTTTTAAGAATTGAATGTGCAATTCATCTAAATCCTCCTATGCCAATCCTTTGATATTTTCAAAGGAATAAAACAAAACTAAAAATATCTTATAGTCTTCTACCAAAAATATTCCTATTGACCAATATGCAAGTTATTGAAACCACTTAACCCAAATAGATTATATTTGGGAATGAGTTTATACAAATAGAATGAGGATTTTCAAATGAATGAATTTATTTTAAAACTTTAAAGAATAGAACAATAAAAATAAAATGTCAAGAGGGCGTGCATGCGTGTGCATGTCAGTGGACAAGCGAGAGGACAAGCATGTGTGTGCATGTCACTAGGCAAGCAAGAGGGCAAGCGCGTGTGTGCATGTCACTTGATAAGACAGAGGGCATGCGTGTGTATGAGTGTGTGCCACTGGGCAAGACATGCATTTATTACTTAATAAGAGAAACTTGTGTGTTACTGTATAAGAGAATGGGCGTATGCACGTGTATTACACTAAAAGAGCAGGTGTGTGTATGTGATTGATCTAAAAGAAAGTATAAGAAAGATAACCAGTTTAATAGGAATAGTGTGTCTAAATAAAAGAGAGAGAAAGTCTGGGAGTGAGAAAAAGAGAACATGTTAGGGAGAAATGTATAGAAAGCAGTGTACATATTTGTGCAAAAATGAGTGTATATAAAAAAAAAGAGAGAAAATAGTTATTGCTGACATGTATTATGTAACAACAAAAAATGACAGTAAAATCATCTCAAACGTTTTTTTTTTGTTTTTATAACAGGTGAAAGTCAAAGGCAAAGAAATATCCATAATCTCAACAAAAATGCCTAAAAATCACAAGTAAAAAGTAATTGTACTGACGTTAATGAATTTTGAGATGACGATTGGTTATTTATATTATTTGGATTCTTCGTACTATCGTTCTCATCTTGAGTGTCATTTTCATATTTCAGTTAATGTAACCTCCAACCTTTTCAGATGTATCTTGTCAAACTTGGGAAATTGGACGGAATTTTGAACGGAGATCTTTATTTACTTTCACGGGAATAGCATGCTCATGTTCTATCAGCCATGAGGTCCTAAGTAATTCGCAATTGCAAAGACCCGTGAGGCAGTGGTTAGAGTACTTGGAAAAATCAATTGTAAAAGTAACCTTCTCCTGAAAGCTGAAGGTTCAATTCTCAGTGTGGGCGACCGAAAAATACAATTGCTAATTACTTAGGACCTTTATCCATTCATGGCTGACAGAATGAAAGCATGCTACCCTTATGAAGCAAATAAAGGTTTCCATTCATAATTCTGTCCAAATTCCCAAGTTTGACAAGATTAGAAATTCATCAATCGAAATGTGAAAATGGTACTCAAGATGAGAATAGTTGTCCAAAGAATTCAAATAATAGAAGTATTGAGTTGTGTCAACCAATCAAATCGCTTTATAAATGAGATAGAAAGATCAAATTATTTTTTTATTTAATTAAACTTATTAGACCACTCAGACGATCATTGTCTTTTAAAGACAAAAAGAAAAACTTATTTTTCTTTTTGTCTTTCTTTCAAAGAAAAATGATCGTCTGAGTGATCTACAAAAAGCAGACCTCTAGAAACCTGCATACAACTGGATAATCATTCAATCTAGTTTAATTGATTTATCAAGTATCGTTTGATTGTTAAATTAATTGAATTGTTTAAAAATTTAATATACTTTAAAAATTGTTATTTTCAAAATTTATGTTTGGACGTGAGCTATTATTACAAATAGAGAATATTCTTTTCATTAGGATTCTTCACACTACTGAGAATTATTTTCATGTTTTGATCAACATAACCTCCGACCTTCTTCATTTTGCAGAATTCTGGAATCTCCACTGAATTTGGTACTCTTGCAGCATTTGACCCAGATTCTCTGTCAATTAAGGTTCGAACTCGACTGGCAGTGAGTGGATTAAGCCGAGCAAAGTAACAGACGCAGACGAATTTCAAAACAAACAAATCGGAAAAAAATAGAAATATAATAAATAAAAAATAACAAAAACCTATGGTAAATTTACTGAATATATATATATATATATATATATATATATATATATATATATATATATTTACTCTTATTCAAAAAAAGTTGCATTTTTTATTGTTTATTTACTTTTATTATTTTTTTTGCCATTTTTTATCAACAAAAGTTTTTTGGGTTTTTTTTTTTAAGAAAAGATGAATGGTTTTTTTAACTGTAAATTGTTAAGTGAAAGTACTTTTTTTTTTGTAAACATGTTTCTCTTCCTTGTAGAAAAGTGCCCAGTTGAGAGTGAAGGAATTAATGTTTTTAGCCAATTTTTTTAATATTTGTTGTCCGAAGGATCGAGCTTCAAAACGATACCAATCTTGTGAAAATCCGTCGCCCCTGCCTAAAGTTTTAAGCAGACATACAAATATAAATACATTTAAACAGACAAGTGAGATTTATATAATAGGGGAATGATTTTGATGAAAACCGTAACAGAAAGTCTTTTTTCTTTTTTTTTTTTCAAGAAAATTTACAAATTATTTTTGTCAACAAATGTTAAAAAAAATAAACAGAAAAAAATAACCCTCATCACCCAAAAAGCAATTAACAAGTTACATTATTTATACAAAGAAATTTGGCGATTTGGCGTTTCAACATTTGAATAATGCTCGAGTTAATCAAGTGATTATTGGCTGAGCCCAAACCATAATTAACGAAAAATCCCCCAAGGATCCGGGCCAAATTCTGCAAGAGTACCTCAAATTTTAAACAGAACCGTTTATTTAATCCACAAGAGCATGCTCACATTTGATAAGCCATAACTGGATAGAAGTTCAAAGCAATTTGTAATTGTATTTTGAGTGTCGGCCACACTGGCGATTAAGTAAAACTCACAATATAACTGCAAATTATTTAGGACTTCTACTTAATCATGGCTAATGGAATGAGAGCTTGCAAGCCTTGTGGATTAAATAATGGATTCTGTTTGAAATTCCATGAAGATTCTCAAGTCTGACAGAAACTTTCCCGATTGGAGGTTACACTGACCGAAACGTTGTGAAAATAACACACAAGATGAGAACAGTTATCCAAACTAAGAAGCAATCTCCATTTCAAAGATTCAGAAATGAAAAGAGAATGTTTTGTCTGACGATTTTATAATATAGATTACTTTGACATCCATTTTACATGATAGCGAATGTTCAACTTATCTTTAGTGAGGTCTTTATCTCTCAGGTCTATTTTATTACTTTCCTCCCATGTTTTCCTTAGACTACTTCTGTCAACTAAACTTGCTACCTCAACTGTTCTACATCTACTAAACCAACAATGTTCATCCATTCTTTCAATGTGACTACGCCAACAAAGTTTACTCTTCTACACACATCTCCCTATGCTGTCCAGATTTAATCCTAAGTTCATCAGAACTAAGCATTTTTTTTTTTTTTTTTGGAGAATCACCACTTATCAAGGCCTGAAGGCTACTCGAGGATAAGGGTTAATGAATGTAAGGTGGGAGTGTAGTAATGTTTAATGGTGTAAATTGTGTAGAATTAAATTATTTTATGGGGATGGCTCAACAAAAACTTGTTTACATTAGATTTGAAGGGTACCATGTTGTATTCAACCAGGAAGCAGGCCAGAGGAACAGTGTTTCGCAGGCGGGCAGTTCTGGGATATACGTTTTGTTCATGGAATTTGTTTAGATTTTGGCACAGATAGAGAGTGGAGGAAATCATATAGTGGTTGTAGCTAGTCGGGTATTTTTATGCAAGTTTGGCAAGTGGTAGGGGGACCATAAATTGCAGCTCAATTGAGCACTTGCCATGAAAATAGTGATAGAGCAGAGACAGGCACACAAGGTCTCTTCTGTGGGAGAGAGGTTGCAGGGAAGAGAAAATGGCATCACCTACTAGGTTTCGAAGAGGGTTTTGAACTTTATCAAGGCAGGATAGGGAACACAGCTCCTTCCCAAATGTGGCAACAGTACTTCATTTTAGGACAAACCTGGCTCTTATACAGATAAGGGGTATCGGCAATGAGGTACTTACTGGAGCAGTAGAGTGGTCCAACCATTATCCCAGTGATATTGGCAACAGATTTGATGTAGGTGCTCCATTTCAGATCAGGAGTGAAGGTCAGTCCTAGAAGCTTGTGAAGACATGGGGTTTCCTCAAGATGTCTAAAAGACTCACATTGCACATCCATCATAACGTTCTCATTATTTCTCTTCATGCAACGCATGTCCTAAACCCTCACTGACCAGGTTTCACTTTCATGCACATGCCTAAGGCTCTTCTCTTGGTTGACAATAACAGAATAGCAATAACAGAAGTTCCCTGAATTTACTCTATCCATTCCTAACTCTTACAATCACATTAGCACCTTTTTCACCGGCACTCCAATGGTATCACCAAGATAACAAAATTTCTTTAAAACCTCAATAGCTTCAAAAATGCCATAAACTGTGATTTTACTGAATTATTATATAGACAATTAAAAAAAAAAAACATTTTTAAAAAAAGAAATAGTTGTACAGAGTGTTTATTTTAGGGGCAGCAACTTTAAATTGACAAATATTTTCTTTAGTTGAAGATTTGGCAACTATCAGTGATTTTCAGTTTAGCTTGGTTTGGCAACTCATGTGGTTTTAGCAAGACAGGATCACATGCCACACAGCATGCAATACAATTTACTGAAAGAAACATGTGATAAATAATTTCACATAATGGACCTGTCAACTGGCCACATTGTTCATGCAATTTAACCCCATTAGATTATTTTCTTTAAGGGTATGTAAAGTCCCATGTTTATACTGATAAACTAGACAATAAATTACTTAGAACAATCAATGCATTATTCCAGAAAATCAGACTTGTAGATTATGCCACATAAACACAAGCTGCAGAGGCTATTATATGCCTAAAATTGTATTTAAATTACAAATGCAACTTTGGAATAAACCGCATATTTGTATGATAAAAATATTTTCCTGCGATTTATTCTAATTTAAAGTTTGCCGCCTTTAAAAAAAAAAAAAGAAAACAATATATTAACACGGCAGACATAACAAATATGTTTGCATGTGGATACGACCTGTGATAGAAATGAGTAAATAAAGGCAAAACAATATCTCATTTCATGTCATCTGAGAAATGATCATTAAACAGACAATGGACACACATGGGGATAGTATTATTATTGGAATGCTGTGAATGTTACTGTCAAATGCAAAGGTTATAAAATATTTCTGTGAAGAAAAGTTAAAGCAGGTGGAGAACAAAGAGGAAAATCTAATTTGTCTCTAACAGCAAAGCCGTCATTTGTCCATGCATCAAGAATTATTGTCACATCAGGACTAATACACCAATCATTAGTCATTTTCTCTTCGACATGGTTTAGCAATGATTCTTTGATTTAACAAGTCCCACACTGTCTACCAAGTTCCAGTCCTTGTCCCATCACCGCAATGTCGTGTCCATATACTTAAGTACTTCCACAGAACATGCTCAAACATGTTGCATTTGTAATCTTCAATGTAAACACCCAACAAGCAGCAAAATTCCACCCCCTTTTAGTGTAGAGGTTCCTAGATGATGAACTCTTAGCACGTGCCCCTCTTTACCGCATATACTTCTGACTAATCTGAGAAGCAGCAAAATCCCACCCCTTCATTGAGGTCCCCAGATGCCAGAAATATTTTTACCCTCTTACCGCAAACTGCTAGACTTGGAATTTCCCTCCTTTTTTCGTGCTTCCCTAAACTGCAGTGGTTTAAATGTAAAGCAAACAAACATCTTGCGACTAAACTCCTCACAGTCTCCTGCATACATGATCCTAAATAGTCGCCCCTTGTGTCCAAATTGTAGTACACCTCGTTTGGAGTGAATAAGAGAGAAACAAAACAAAAAATGTAATCCTCCAGTGAAGAAGGCAATCAAGAAAGCAGAACATTCTTTCAAGGAAAAGAAATAAAATCAGACTCTTTTGTCAAAAAGAATTGTGGCACTATGTCAAATAGATGTTATTCATTCACACTCTTTGCCAGCAAACCCTTTTCTGAAGAGATAAGAATGTGTACTTGATTTAGAACACCAATAATCTAAACAAGATCAATTTCAAAGGCTGACAGACAAAAAGCAAAATAGAAAAAAGTAAAATAAAAAAAGCAAAATAAAAAAAGTAAAATAAAATTTCTATGATTTAACTTTGTTCACGATTCTTTAAATTTCGTGTCCTTCAAATCAGTGTTCAACCTGAATGGAATGTTGTTAATTAGACAAGCTTAAAATAACACAATAAATAATTAAAAAATGACAAAAACACGATCAATGATTCTTGTGGCCACAAAGCAGACCTGCTTTTCAGATTGTACTATAAACTGGTTGGTTGGCATCTGAACAAATGTGTTTTACTCATGGCTATCCCTATAACAGGCAGACAGATCTAACATTTTGAGTCTCCAACAGGAGGCAAGTTTTAAAATCAATCAACAGAAATCGTTTTAATTAAAACTTCATTGACATTGCTCCTAGGAAATTTCATTTTGAAAGAATTCTAACCATGGCAATGAGGATGTAAAAATTTTCCAAAAAAAAAAAAAAAAAAAAAAAAAAAAAAAAAAAAATGGACACCAAGTAACATGTTCTAAAAACAAATATTTCCGTCATAGTTCAAAATTGAGTAATTTGATTTGAACTTATCACATTGTTTTGCTATTCAACCGCCTTTTATTTCCCCAGACAGTTCTCAACTTTTAAGAACTTAATTCTTAAAGGGGCGAAATAACTATAAATAATTTTTTAATACCTACAGACATTAGTGTTTCATGCTTACATAATCACTGGTGCAGGAAGGGACGATTGCTATGGGTCGAAGGATTCGATCCCCGCCACAATTAACACCATAAGCAAAGAACGTTACTCTTATAGAAGCATTATATACATATATATGCATCTATAAGCAATTTTACTACTGGGATAGCAATTGCATATAAATAAAATACACAAAGTCTACATTTATCTAGCTCAATAGTGCAATAAATATTTCTTAAATGAGGGACAGCACTCATTGTTGCTCATTTTCAAAATGTTAGGCTTTTATTGGCATATAAGTATGTAATAGTTTATGAATTATAGTTTTGCACAACTGGGCAAGTTCATCAGCACATGAATAAACAATTTTTCAAAGCTTCCACATCCTACAAATATATATATAGTATTCAAAATTTTTCAACCTTTAAAACTATATAGCTTTTAATCGCAAATCCTTCATTGGAAAACTCCTTTGCTTGTAAGTCAATTCATCTCTTGCAATCACTATAGTTCTAAAAGCTTATGCTAGTCTTAACATTTTTGTAGAGATCATTAGTCATCTCCATCTCCATATATAATATTTTGTTTGCAGAAATTCCCCTCGAGACCAAAGTACCATAGGTTTACAACAACAGAAGCACATACAAATTTATTATGTATTAGCCACTATATTATGTAACTTTAGAACATTTTAGACACATTTAACTGTCATAAAATTCTACATTTCATCCTAGGAGCAACATCATCACAATCGCAGCATCTTTAGAGGAAGTAGTTCCTATTTTCCCCCTAAATATTAAGTCCACCTACCGCCCCCAGTCAAGACCAGGAGGAAATATATACATTCTACAAATATTGTGCTTGCACCCTTCGTAACCGGATCATAAACTCAAACATAACATAATCTTTCCATTTTACAAGTCAAATATTATTCTCTATCAAATTCAACCCATTCTCATTGGCTGAGAGCTGACAATTCAATTACTCCGGATTCTACCTCTTAATACATAAACGAACGCTCCAGAACTTCTCAAATATGGTGGCACTCTCTACAAGAGACAATCATTTTAAAAAATAAACCAAACACAAACATAATAACTGCTCATAAACAGAAAATTAAATACTGATAACCTTACACTTACCTATGTACACATTAACAATATGCCACTATCCCTCCCCCAAACAAAATCAAACCCTGAGAAAAAAAAAAAAATGTACAGGTACCATTGTTTATTTTTCAATTTCATGGCTTAGTGAACCTTAAATGATGCTATTTTTTTTTTGTTTTCTTTTACTTTGTTTTATAACTATTTTTTTATGTTTATTTTTTAACTGTAGGCGATTTAAATTACATATTTTCCTACGATTAGCTATATTTTAATCATATTACTTATCTTGTCTGCATAGGTTATCAACTATGAGAGAGAGTCAACGAGTGAGAGGGTTTGTAATATACACAGAGAGAGTGAGAATAAAAACGTGAAATTTTGTTTTTCTTCAGCATAAAAAGAAATGCAAAATAAGAGAGACAGAGAGAGTTGGGAAGAATAGAGGCAGAGAGAGAGAGTTGGGAAGAATAGAGGCAGAGAGAGAGAGTTGGGAAGAATAGAGGCAGAGAGAGAGAGTTGGGAAGAATAGAGGCAGAGAGAGAGAGAGTTGGGAAGAATAGAGGCAGAGAGAGAGAGAGTTGGGAAGAATAGAGGCAGAGAGAGAGAGTTGGGAAGAATAGAGGCAGAGAGAGAGAGTTGGGAAGAATAGAGGCAGAGAGAGAGAGTTGGGAAGAATAGAGGCAGAGAGAGAGAGTTGGGAAGAATAGAGGCAGAGAGAGAGAGTTGGGAAGAATAGAGGCAGAGAGAGAGAGTTGGGAAGAATAGAGGCAGAGAGAGAGAGTTGGGAAGAATAGAGGCAGAGAGAGAGAGTTGGGAAGAATAGAGGCAGAGAGAGAGAGTTGGGAAGAATAGAGGCAGAGAGAGAGAGTTGGGAAGAATAGAGGCAGAGAGAGAGAGAGAGTTGGGAAGAATAGAGGCAGAGAGAGAGAGAGTTGGGAAGAATAGAGGCAGAGAGAGAGAGAGTTGGGAAGAATAGAGGCAGAGAGAGAGAGAGTTGGGAAGAATAGAGGCAGAGAGAGAGAGTTGGGAAGAATAGAGGCAGAGAGAGAGAGTTGGGAAGAATAGAGGCAGAGAGAGAGAGTTGGGAAGAATAGAGGCAGAGAGAGAGAGTTGGGAAGAATAGAGGCAGAGAGAGATAGTTGGGAAGAATAGAGGCAGAGAGAGAGAGTTGGGAAGAATAGAGGCAGAGAGAGAGAGTTGGGAAGAATAGAGGCAGAGAGAGGAAATAAAAACTAGTGTAGATATTGTTCACTGTGTAATGTTCTTTTTATGTCGAAGAAAAACATTTCATGGCGTCAAACTACCTACAACAGTTATTATTTCTTTCTTTCTCGCTTTCTTTTTCTGCTGGCATCAACATTATCTACACCTGTTTTTATTTCCTTTCTCTCTCCCTCTTTCTGTATACAATCTTCTCAACTCGCCTCCTCTCTCTTGCTCGTTTTTCTCTCACTCAAATTATTTCTCTTGCATGTTTCTGTGTCCGTTTTACCATGTAGCTCACTACGATAAATTCCTATCAAAACCAAAAAAAAAAAAAAAATTAATTCCGCCTTTACTCACATATTCACAGATTGTTGAGAACAACAGCTACTCACATATTCACAGATTGTTGAGAACAACAGCTATAGATGAGTGTAAAATAACTACATAATCTTTTTTCTTTATTAAAGAACTTACTTAAAAAAAATTTTTTTTAAGTTTGGCATACAAATTCCTTCTATATATATAAAAAAAAAAAAAAGTGTCTTTTTGGTGGCCGGGTACAGCTAGTTTACTATAAAGAACTGTTTCAGGAATTTAAAAGTAAAACAGTATTTTATCTCATGATTCCCCAGCAGTACTGAATAAACATCACCTCTAAAAAGCCAAAACTTTACGGTTTTTGGATCTATTTTTTTGTTTCAGATTAACTTTTTTGCTTTGTATATATCTCTTTTTCTACTTGTTTATAAAAGGCACTGTGTTTGCATGCGAGTTTATCCCGTTATAAACCTGCTCTAAGCTGCGACCTCTCATATTAGGCCAACCTCAGACAGTTATATGTTCTTGGCAACCCTTATGGGTTGCTGAATCCTAATAAGACTCAAAGTTCACAACCAGGGTAATTCTGAGTAAAACCTTGTCAGTGTTTAGTATCCCCAAGTGCATCTCTGCTGTACAAAAGAGTGGATGATTGGTTGGTTGGTTGTTTTTGTTTTACGGCATATCAACCATTTTTCAGGTTATTTAATGCCAAATCCAGTTATTTTGAAGAAACATTTTTTTTAATAGAATATATTTGTTTCTTTCAAGTCGGTTTCTATTTAACCCATAGTTGGGACCCTAACAGGTACTACCACTCCGGGTCAAAGTGGACCTGGGAGCAATGGCAATTAAAGGATGGCTCCAGACTCCGCAAGCTGGGGCCTCACCATCGAATATAGTTTAAGGTCATATCCAGGACCAAAGAGTGGATGAATCATTGCCTGGTTTAGCAATGCCTCTAATGTACAAAAGAGTGGATTAATCTTAGTCAGTTCGGGTTTGTTGCCGTAGAATAAACTATAGATATATTTTATGTATTGGTTTTCAGTATTTATTTTAACAGTGCTCAATATGTAAGTATACTTTCTATGAACAAAGCTTCTTTCCTAGAACTGCCTGCGGAACTGTTCCGCTGCTCTACTTTCTAGCTGACTTCAAGTATAATGTAAACAAGTTCTTGTTGAACCGTCCTCTTAAATAACCAAATTCTACCAAATTTCCATTACTAATGATTACTACACTATTGTCCCAATGACTACTGCACACACATTAACCCTTATTCTCGAGTGGCCTCTTGGACTTGATAAGTGGTGACACTTCTGTAAAAAAGAGCTAAGTAGTAAAAAAATAGATTTGTGGCAATCAAAAAATTCTAAGGTGTAGTTGAGACAAGTGTGAACAAACAAGGGTGAATTTACGGGTCCACCCTCCTTTTGTCGGGGGGGGGACCAATAATACTATACAGAAAAGAATAATTATTATTTAATTATGATTATTAATCCCCTTTAAGAATACTTAAGGATGAGAACTATCTAGGAAGTATAAACTAAGAGGCTTCTGAGTTTCATCCCGTAAGAAATAATCCACATAAAATGGCGATCCCTATGGGAATGAAATGTGGAAGCTTCTGTGTAGCTTAGTTGCCATAAACATTTTCATAATTTATACACACACATATTTATATAATAAAGCTCAACGTCTGTGGGTGCCTATATACAAATAGGTTTACTAAATTGACCACATACAATGATAGAAGAGGTATGAAGGAGCAAAAATGGATATGATAGTCACCCTCTCCCACACACCAACAGAGGCAGGGCTCCACAGGGAGGAATCCTATGCATACTCACACCATTTCAAGTAGAGCTATCAAATTTGGCAGGATAACCCACGATGGGGAGAAGAAAGTTTTGACGGATTACACTACTCACCCCCACCAACAGGGTTTTCTTCCATAATATAAATCTCACCTGTCTATTTAAATGTATGTATGTATGTCTGCCTAAGACTTTCGACTCAGGCGACAGATTTTCACAAGACTGGTATCATTTTCAAGCTCAACCCTTCAGATGACAAGTATAAAAAAATGGCTAAAAACATTAATTCCTTCATTCTCAACTGGGCACTTTTCGACAGGGAGGGGGGGGTCGCTTTTTTCGCCAATATTTTTGAAAGTCATCCCCTCCTTTTTAATTGACTAGCCTTAATTTAAACTTTCGCCACTTTTGCTCTGGTGATGGACGCAATGACAAATACATCACTTTTTTTTTCACATTCTTTTCCTCCTTTGTGGTACAGGTTGTAGCCTACCTCCCTACTACTACTTTTTCTTTTTTTTTTTTTGTTCAACACACACCTCCAAACACCCAGGCAACGCCAGCCACCCAAGCTAGTACTCTCATAAATCAGAGTCTATTTTTTAAAGATATTTTTAACCTAGTCAAGAACGGGTATTTCTGCTTTATTTATATATATATATATATATATATATATATATATATATATATATATAATTAGATAGATATATTGAATTTAACTGATTTCTAAAGACTTGAAAATACCTTTCACCACCTTAAACTATGAAATATGGTCAGGCATATTTAACCAACTCCTTTTTAGAAAGTGATAAATCAGAGTATTCCTTATAATAAATCCTTTTAGCATAAAATAAAGGATACAAATTTACTGCATTGCCATTGGTCAACTGGAGTCAGGTGATCAAATAAAAAAAGAAAGAAAAAATGGACTTGATTGCTGATGATGTAACAACTACCAAAGCAACTCCTGCCTTTTTTATTGTTTTTGTAGTGAACAGTCAGTCACCTCAACTACCATTGTTATAAACAGAAAAAATACAATTGGATGAAAAGTTGTGTATGATGGGACAGGTTAATAGTGAGGCCATTGATAGCAACACAAACGTTTTAGTACAGACAAGACGGCAGAGTACAAGTCGGGTGCAAATGACCTTGAATGGATATAACTGCCTTTATCGGCTAATAATACATCATTGCATTTATGAAATTTACCACACGAGAAGTTAGAAGACAAAGGCTATTGTTTAGTGGTCATTTTATTTTCAGAAGCAAATATTTGATCCTCTGCTCTATAATAAATGGCACTGTGTATTTATTTGTAAATTTATATCCGTCCTGTCACACACATACAAAAAACGCCTCAGGGAGAATGCAAATATCTTATTTCCTATTTGCCTACATTTGTATATATAGTGTCCTGGCAGACCAGCTTCAATTTTGTTGCTTTGGAATGAATTTTGCTTATGTTTGTTTTTTTTTGCTTGGTTGTCTCCCCTGTGGCCTTGCCAGGCCACTAATATCGCTTTAGGTTATCAGAAATGGCTTGCATTAGTTTAGTTCCTAATTATCCTATTGAAAGATGTACAACGAAAAGTAAATAGCAAGTCAACTAAAATGAATTTGCAAAATAGTTTCTCCCACTCTAAATAAAAAGTCAGTGTTTTTATTTATTTAGAAATGATAATTTAGATATGAAAAATTAAATGGTGTGATTTTATAAAGACATTAGCGTGAACACTGGTGAAGCATAATTGTTTTTGATGAGGATGCACATTAGCAGAATAATACAGAGACAAAATGAAAATATGTGTTCACCTGCCATACACTCACCTTTAAACGAAATTGTCGGGTTTTCTGATACTAGGACCGTAGTGAAATATTAGTCTGTTGTTTGAAGAGTCTTACACACACACACACGTTGCAATATATATATATATATATATATATATATATATATATATATATATATATATATATATTATAGGGGGAATTAGACCTAGAGTCTGAGGAGCAAAGTTTATTTTAATGAATTAATCCTTTAAAAGAACAGTGCTCATAGTACTGCAGATATATAATAAGCTCAATAGGTATATTTATCCTAGAGCCATATTAATATTGTCAAAGATTGTGTTTTTGAATAAAGTCTCTTCATCAGCAAAAGGAAGGTGAACGGAGAGTTTAAGACACCAAAATAAAACTAGCATTTTTGTAGTAAGTAAAGTGGATAGTCCTTATTGAGTTGCATTAGAAAATTCGTTTTAAATTTTGTTAGTACATAAGTAGTCATGTTGTATTTTGGCCTGATGAGAAGACCATATTCAAAAATACAGTCTTTGTCAATTATTGTCAATGTTTGTTGTCAATTTTAATAAAATGAATATCGTTTCCGAAAGGATCGTACACTTAATTTGTTTTTGTTTGTTCATCCTTTTGAAACTGATTTATAATATACAATTATTAATCTTTATACTAAATGAATATAATACTATATATAAAACAATTATTATTTAATTATGATCATTAATCCCCTTTAAGAATACTTCAGGATGGGAACTGTCTAGGAAGTATAAACTAAGAGGCAGTCAACTAGCATTTATGCAACATTCATGATTTCCGTCGTTCAAACACTCTGGATTGTCTAATGTCTGCACTCGAATTGAGCATTTATTAATTTCTTTCATTCTCATGGCAATTGTTTGGTGGCTTGGAGGTAGAGGCTTAGCAAATGGAGTCAAAGATGGCTTTGTGGCTGGGTTCAAATCTCCCGACTGATAAGAAATGTCATCCTACACAAAAATTCTCTGCATATTTAAATCTTGCATGAAACTCGTTTCAATGCTGCACATTTGGAGTTTATATGAACCCATTAGGTCCTACTGGCCTATGAATAGGACACCAAATAATTTTTACAACTATAGGATCATAAAACTCGCATTACACATCCATCGTATCATTCTTATTGCTCCATGCAACGCATCTCCTCAACCAACAAAAAACATTTTCATTTAGAAAACAAGTTGATTTGAAAACCCATATCTAGTAATAATAGACATGCAACCCAAACCAACCTCGAATCACATTTCTTCATTTTCCTTTGAAAAACGCAATTACCTTGAAACGTTATCTGTTTAAAAGATGGTTTATCTTAATGATTTTTTTTTTTTTTTTACACAGTGATCACCACTTATCAAGGCCCGGAAGCCACTCAGGAATAAGGGTTATTGCAAGTACATTACGTTAGTGTGGAGATTTGATGAAGTGTTTACTTAAGGGGGCGGTTCATTAGGAATTTGTTAACGTTGGACTTTAAGAAATCCAAGTTGTAGTCCAGTGGGAAGCAAGCAGACGGAACAGAGTTCCACAGGCGTGCAGTTCTAAGAAAGAAGCTTTGTTCATGGAATCCGCGTTTTGATTTAGGCACAGATATAGAGTGGGGGAAATTTTTCACAGTGGATTCAGCTAGACGAGTGTTTTTCGTGAAAGATTGGCGAGGGGGGGGGGACCAGAGATTGGAGTTGAGATGAGCACTTGCCATGGAAATAACGATAAAACAAGGATAGGCTTGCAACATCTCTTCTGTGGGAGAGAGGTTGCAGGGTAGAGAAAAGGGCATCCCCAACTAAGCCGTGAAGTCTATTTTGTACTCTGTCAAGGCAGGATAGGCTGTTTTTAGCAGCTCCTACCCAGATATGGCAACAGTATTCCATCGTATCTTATTTCCGGTTGCTGCTTTTTTTTTTACATAGGCATCACCACTTATCAAGGCCCAGAGACCACTCAAGGATAAGGGTTAAGAGTATACAGTAGTCAATTGAACAATATAGTAATCGTTAGTAATGGACATTCGGTAAATTTGTTAACTTAAGTGGGACGGCTCATAAAGAACTTGTTTATGTTGGACTTGAAGACAATCAGATTATAGTCAGCTGGAAAGCAGGAAAATGAAAGACAGTTCCACGGGTGTGAAGTTCTAGGTGCTGCTTCGTTTTTAATTGAATTTTTTTAGTATCTTTTGTTTATTAAATTGTTAGGTGAAAGTACAGAATAGTTTTCAAAAAGCCATACCAATGTTAAGAATGTTTTTTCTAAATAATGTCATTTAGAAAAGCCATTCTTACCAAGGGAAGGGGCAATCGAAAGTGAAGACATGAATTGTAAATATAATCCAGCGATGTAAAAAAAAAAAAAAAAAAAAAACATGGTTCCAATGTCCTATAAATAAGACACCAAATAATTTCTTTTTAAAAATCTATAATTGGTACTTGTGCATTTTTGCCACCGTGCTGAAATAATATTTTGAAAGCTATTCTTAACATGGGGAAGGTGTTTTGTAACTATTCTGTGCTTCCACCTAACAATTTAATAAAACAAAGATATTGTGAAGCTTAAGTTTAACCGGAAAAAAATATTTCAAAAAAGCATGGTGGCAAATGTGCACAAGTACCCTATAATCTGATACATAAAAGGCTATAATGCCTGTGTATTTTCAAACTATCTCTTCCGAAACTAAAAGTTGAAGGCTGGTGTTAGGGGCCTCAAATGATTGGTTTTATTTTTAAAGGACCGTTCTTTTATGGGTCTTCAGCCGGTTAAAATAGTTTTTAAGAGGTCAAAAAGGGGTCAAAATTAAAAAAATCGTTATAAAATTTCGTACATTCATCTTAGTTTATTTTTTATCAGTTCATATGCATGTCATATGGTACAGTGGTAACGTTACCAGCTTTGAATGCTACAGTTTTGCTTTTGGTTTCAAGTCTAGCTGATTTCACCCACATACTTTTTTTTATTACTTCTGAAATTACGATTCTATAATAATGTATACAAAATCTATACAAATTAAAATACCATATTTAAACACATTTTACGACCGGGCAAAGCTAGGCTTACCCCCCCCCCCCGCTAGTATAATATATTATAGTACTGATTACTGCATAATTACTCTGAATAAAGGATAAAATTCATCTATATTCATTAACTTCTCTCTGAAAGTTGTTGCAATCATCTTAAAAATTCTTGTGAATCTTTGATAATGCATGAACTTATATAAACGAGTCTTGCAATAGTAAGCTATTAACTTATTGTCAAAAGTTTACTGTAACTATGTGTGAACTGTTTTGCTTCTTACAATAATGTGTAAATTCTATCTGGCTTCTTGATTTCTATAATATATATATACTTAGTGTCGTATTTATAGGACAGCCAGTATTTTGCTTTCTAAACAAAACCTTTTTTCCTTTCAATTTGTATATTCTAACCCAATTTTAATCATTACAGTTTTAACTCAGTAGTAAAAAAAAAAAAAAATTTTTTAAATTAGATAACCTTGGGCTTAATGGATTAATTAACATTTCCATCTAATTCTGAATTAATGCGTTGTTACAGCTACTAACACAACTATTTTTCTTAAAATATTAAACTATGTAAGCATAATTAAAAAGAAAAAGGATTTAATTATTATTATCATTATTATTACTTACCACAATGACCCGCCCGCTTGCCAAAGTGACATGGAAGAGTATGACCAAGTTAAGCAGAGCATAGATGTATAACGCTGTGATGTGGCTGGGTATTTGCACCTCCCACATATTGATCAGCACGTTCACAGTTATCTGAAAAATAAAAGAAAAGATTTTAATAAAAATGATCAGCAATTTAATTAACAAAAAGAATTGTAATCAATTAGCCAAAAATTAAAAGTCTGACCAATTGCACTAACCTCCCACTTCTACTAAACCTGAAATTCACAACCAAGCTGCAGCAAAAGTAGCAAGTTCGTATGGGTCATTTAATGCCAAACTTGGCCATAATTAATATATTAATGGCTTTTGTCTCAAAGAAGCACTCTGCTTTCAACAAGCTTTTGAGACTGATCTTTACCTCGAACCTGAAGTGAAAGATTTACATCAAATCTGTTGGCAAGGTCGCTGGAAAAATGGTTGTATCATTCTACCGCTCCAGAAGGTATCTCACTTCCAATGCAATCCTTTACATGTATAAGAACCAAATATGTCCAAAAATGAAGTATTACTGAGGAGGAACCACTTGAAGCACCTATTCTGCCTTGACAGAGTCCAAAACCGGCTTTGAAACCGAGTAGACAATGCCATTTTCTCCACCCAGCAACCTCTTTCATACAGAAGAGACATTGTGAGCCCGTCTCTTCTGCTCTACCGTTATTTTTTACAATAATTGCTTGTCTGAGCTTTATTCATTGCCCTTCCCTACCCACCAAACTTTCACAAAAAGCACTTGCCAAGCTAAAACCATACCATCAAGTTCCTCTACTCTCTATCAGTACCTAAATCTAAACGCAAATTTCATAAACAAAGCTTGTTTCCTAGAACTGTCCACCTGTGGAACTGCTCCACTGGCCTGCTTCCCAGCTGACTACAACAGTCATCTTTAAGTTGAATGTGAACAAGTTCTTGTAATCCTATCCCCTTAAATAGTCCAATTCTGCCCAATTCGCACCAAAAACGATCACTTAGCTGTTGTCTCATTGACCACTTTACACTCATTTACGTTTATCCTCAGGTGGCCTCTAGGCCTTGATAAGTAGTAATTCCCTTATAAAAAAAAAAAAGAAGCACTTTTAGCATTGTCAATTGGAAGTTAAATGTTATTAATGTTTCGGAGCAACCTTTCTACTATATCCTATATTACATAACTGTTGCTCTTAGAAATTTAAATACTTTATTTGGGTCAACCTTGTTGAAAATCTCTTTTAGGTTATTACAATATTTTGGAAAAAAAAAAAAAAAAACTTAAAATATTGAATATTTTTCTGTTTGATAAAAAGTTAAATGTTTTTTTTACACCCTTATTTTCTTGTAAACTATACTGCACGATTGACCAATTTTATTATCAAGTTATAAGAAACAAACGAATGACCTTTCAACTTTTCGTATTATGATCATATAGTAATCAAGTGTTGGATGGTCTTCATTCTCATATTACCAAAATGAAGTAATTCTTTGAGAGAGAGAGAAAAAAAAATCGATTCCTTTTCTCCAAATTACATTGGGAATATTTTCCTTGTGTGTGTGTGTGTGTGTGTGCATTCTCTTTTGATCTTTTTCATTGGATTCTACTAACGTCCTTATTGGCCCGGAATCTCATTTTCTTTTTCTCAAAGATTCTCATTTATGAATTCCGACATTATTTTCGCACTATTCAAAAAACATAAAAAAACATCAGATTTTATCAAAATAGAAATTGCTTTCTTTTTACATCATAGAAATCTATCCATATAAAGTCAGGTACGTTCGCATACTTGTATGCGCAGGATTCACTCCTAAACTAACTAAACGAGCATTCTGAATTTTGGAATAAAGCTGTTAAGCATAAAGAATCCAAATGTTGGCTAAAAATAGAACTCACATCCTTCAGTAATACATGCAACTAACATGTATCCAGCATTGAAGTCATTTTAGTTTTTAATTTTTATTAATACTTTCTTAATCAAAATATTAATTTACTTGCCCATACGACCAGTGTCCTAAAAAAAAAAAACATCATTGTAAACATTAATTAATGAGAAATAAATTACCTTCCTTTATAGTCGCTCTTTATCAGTTTAAAATCATTAAAACCATTTCCTCTCCGAAATCCCCCCCCCCCAATAAAATAAAAACATGGCTGTGTTTACGGTTTCAAACTGGCTATTTTATTTCATAATTAAAAAAAAAAAAGGCATGTTGCGGACACTTTTTTTTTTATTATAGTTTTTAAAATTAAAAAAAAAATGTGCAAGTGATTTGACATCAGTTCCTTTATAATTTATATAAAAAATTATTCAGGAAAAAAAATGTGTGAAGTGTTAAATTTTCATTGAAAAAAAAATCTATTTTTTTAAATTAATTCTTTTTAGCTTTAAAAGGTTGAAAAGAACTTGCTAAAAAAATTGTTTTAAATTTGTTGTTTTATTTTATTTTTTATTCATTATGTGTTTTAAAAATTTTCAACTAACTGGGTATTTCCACGGTTCTGCTAGATTTATTAATATATGAGCAGGCTGCCCAGCATTACCCAACCGTAAGATATGCATAAATATTATATTTTAATTCATGCAGATTACGTATTTATTATTAAAAAGACAATTCTCTATCAATTATATCGAACCTATTATTTAGTAGGAAGATCAAATTATATATATATATAACTTTAGTGCCATTAGCAAAAATCGAAACCAAAACATACAACTCTCCACCCTCAATCCTCAGCCCATGCACATATATAAAAATTCACCTGTCATCCCTTTTTAAAAGATGGAATCGCCCGATAGTCGAAGACAAGATTCAAGCAAAGGTGCAAGGTCCACAGAGTTTTATAATTATATAGATTAAAGTATTTAATTCTTGATGTAATCCAATTTACCAAATTTCCACTACTAACGATTGTTATAACTTGTTCCCTTTGACAACTGTACACTCATTAACATTTTCCTCGAGTGGCCTCCAAACCTTGATAAGTGGGGACGCCTTTATACTCCTAAAATCACTTAATTGTCTAAAAAAGAATTTTTTTTTTTTTTTTTTAGACAAGTGATTTTTAAATCGGAATTTGTAATTGTATCAGAATCAGGGGAAAAATATGGAAATCGTCCCATCACTGCGATGTAAATATATTCTGATTGATACTAGTGTGATACATTTCTGATAATCAGCAAAACATTTTATCATTTCTATCTTTATAAGGTTAGGTATATGCATACGTTTATTTATTTCTAAGTACAGGATTCTCTCCTAAACTAATTAACCGATCATAAATTTTGCCCCCCCCCCCAACAAATGTACTATTCATCAATTCTCAACTCATGGGAACTGTGTAATATCTGTTCTGTTGTTATGATCCCATCCTTCCAGGCATTACTTCTTCCTTTTCTAGGGAAGGGGGATTATATTAGTATAGTACTTCAGCACAAAAATCACTTGTCTAACTAAAACCACTATAAAAAAATTCCCCCACCCTCCACCATTGCTTAAACCTAAATGTGGATTCCATGAACAAAGCTTTTTTCCTGGAACTGCTTGCCTGTGAAACTGTTCTGTTGGTCTGCTTTCCAGCTGACTACAATATTGCAGCCTTCAAGTCTAACATAAACAAATTTTTATTGAACTGTCCTCTGAAATAATCTAATTATACCACATTTCCACTACTAACAATTACTACGCTATTGGCCCAATGACTCAGTGCACACATCGACCCCTATTCTCGAGTGGCCTCCAAGCCTTGATATGTGACCTCTTTGTTAAAAAAAAATTAAAAAAAAAAAAAATCTATAATTGACTCCTAAATTAATTAACTCTTCACTATCAATTTTAGAACATAGCTGCCAGGCCTAACAAGTCTAAATGAGAACTACATTTAATGTAGGTTCATAAAAAGGGGATTTTAAAAAATGGGGGAGTGGACAGCCTTCATGAAAATTCAAACAACTCGAATTTTGTGTAATTTTAACACCAGGTATTAAATGTTAATAAATATTCCATAAATTTCACTTTCTTTGGAGGATTTTTGCAAAGCATATATTGAGTAAAACATTGAATTTGAAAATTCAAATATTTCAGATTTGCATTAAATTTTTTTTCTATTCATTTTTACCCTAAACAAGGCATATTGTCACTGCGAATGTAAGGGGCTACGAGTTGTGATTGTGCGTCACAGGAAACTTTGGGGAGTCGAGCCGCGAGATGTCTATTCACATTACATTTAAACTTTTGCAAGCGAGTATAGTCAGGAAAGCAGGAAACAGGGAGGGAAATCTGAAGTCTAGCAGTCCCAGGGAAGAAACTATTAGAATAACATTGATGGAGTTGAGAACTTTCTCATGAGAGCACAGTTACGATGGGATGGTCATATTGTACGGATGCAAGATGATAGAATTCCAAAGATTCATGTACAGTCAGCTTGAAGGTGGTCAACGGAATGTTGGCCGACCATCGCTCAAGTTTAAGGATAATCTGCAAAGTAATTTTGCAGCTGCATATATTGCGCACGCTGATTTTGAGAATACTGCCTCAGACCGTAAGGCTTGGAGGAATGCAATTCACACTGGAATCAAGAATTTTTCTGCATCCAACATCGAGAAACAAGAGAAAGGAATAGATCTTCAGAAGGTGTCAGAGCAACACGTGCTCTTTGCTCACAATAATTTATATAAAAAATTATTCAGAAAATAAAACAAAAAAAACTGTTGAATTTTCATTGAAAAAAATCTAAATTTTTTCAAATCAAATCTGTGGTTTTTGTTCCATTTCATTAGCGGGTCTTAAATGTCATTAGATTCAAACACAAGGCTCATTAAATGGTCGTCTGAACCTCATATGTAGAAATCGATGTGAGAGTCATAATACACACACAAATAATTACACATTACATCTGAGTTTTACCCCCATAAAATAAATAAAGGGCTTCGTTTGAAATTTTGTCCTAATTCATGAGTTTGACATATACACCTGAAGAAGGTCAGAGGTTACATTGACTGAAACGTTGTGAAAATGACACTCAAGATGAGAATAGTAGTCCGAAGAATCCCAATAATATGTATAAATACATATTGTTCTTTATGTAATTATAGAAAGGAGGATATATATATATATATATATATATATATATATATGTATATAATTATAGAGAGGAGGATAAGATATATTTATGGCAATTAAGTTGTTCAAAGGCTCCCACGTTTCATCCCTGTAGGGAATCGTCAGACTAATGAATGTGTGCACGTATACACACACACACACACACATTAGTCTGCCGATAAATATATATATATTTGCCATAAATATATCTTAATAACTTACTATCTAGTTTTATTCCTATATTGAGCACTGTTGAAGTAAATACTGAAAATAGATACATAAAATAGCACTCCTTAAAATATTTTATTCTGCACCTAACTAATGATAATATCTCAAAAGAGAATTTTATGATAACTTATTTACTATAAAATATTTACAGATATTAACCTACTTCTAGGATTAACCTTGACCAACAAAAGACCTATCCTTGAGCTTCTAGGACACACTTGTAAATTTTTAAGTCATTCTCAGAAGAAAAATAATATCAATAGCATTGAAAACCACAGGACGTATTCTTGCATGTGCGCACGGCGGGGATGGGAAGGGAGTGGCAAGATGGTGCAGCTTGTACATCTGCAGGTCATAATAGACTTTGCGCACAACAAGCACTGAGCTGTGCAAAGTCAATACTGTTTATGGTCGATACGGAACCCCTTCCAATATTGCTTCCTCTTCACACACGGCTATCGTTTCGGAGTAGACGTGCGTGATTAGCATCAATAAGCAACGGACCAAATTAAGTGAATGTGTGTATAAACAAGCCGATATAAAATGAAGCTTTACAAAATATCTTGATGCTCATGATTTAATGACATTTCCAAATTGTTAGGTTTATAGCAAGAATTTTATATACCTACCTGGCATTGCCCGGATGATTTTTAATTTCAATTTTTTAAATTTTTTTATTGTTGTTTTTGTAAGTTAAATTATTATTATTATATCATTGGATATGTATTTTTAATCACATTCACCCCTAATAAAGCCACTTGCATCTAAGTGGCTACTATCTGGGACGATGCTCAGGAAAGACAAACAAGATGTTGGTTTACATTACATTTAAACTTCTGCATATCAGTTCAGTCAGGGTAGTAGGCAGCAGGAACGGAATTACAAATTTTAGCTGTTTGAGGGAAGAAACTTTCTGGAATTTAGGGACCTTGACGATGGATGAAGATTTAATAATCCAAAAGAGGTTGATAAATCATTAAGATAAACAAAACGAAAATGTAATGATGACGTCCCATAAATTTGAGGTAAACTTACGATCAAGTCCAAACAAGTTACATGAAGAAATCAACGAGTTTGAAAGAGAATTCTTTTTTTTTTTTTTTTGGCTTTGCATAACATGATTGAGTTTTGTAAAGAGAAAGCGAAATAAAAAGCATCAATGTTTGGTACATTTTGTGTCGGTAGACCGATATCTTCAAACAGCCTGATCTGGTAGCATCAGATTATATCATCTGAAATCTTTATGAAAGAATTATTAATAATGAATAATATACTACACATTGGTTGCTTTGATTTATCAATCCTAAAAAAGTATTTTCAACCTACCAACAAATTCTTACCATATCTATCCTTTTATTATAATCTTGATGCAGCAAAAAAAATTTTACCAAAAGTCATAGAAAGCTGTCATCTTTATATCTTTTCTTCCCTGCAACCTTTTTCCTTAGAAAAGAGATGTTGCGAGCATGTCTCTGCTCTATTGTTATTTTCATGGCAACTGCTCGTCTATGGTACCCCCTTGCCAAACTTTCACAAAAAAAAAAACAAAAAAAACACTTGACTAGCTATAACCATTATCAACAATCTCCCCCACTTTCTATCTGTGCCTAAATCTAAATGCAGATTCCATGAACAAAGATTCTTTCCTAGAACTGCTCGCCTGTGAAACATTCTGCTGGCCTGCTTCCCGGCCGATTACAATATGGTAATGCTCTTGTCCACTTTAAATAACCCAATCTACACCATAAACGATATCTAAACTATTATATGCTCTTACAAACAGACTAGAATCCTTATTCTAATTTTGATCAAATCCATTAAAAGACATCGATTTTAAAGATGCCTCAAATTAAAGGCTTAAGGGATCAGAAGAAGAAGTTAATATTCATGCAATTTTGCATAATTGTTAGCAAATGACTATGGATCAAATTCAATGAGAATCTGAAATATTTTAATTGATAAGTGGTGACTTCATTTAAAAAAAAAAAAAAAAAAAAAAAAACTTAGCAAACAATGAAAGATGTAAAACAAGCAATTATGAAAAAAAAAACTAGAGTAATAAAGGAGTGTTATGTTATGCCAAGGAGTGTGAAGTAAATAATACATCCAAGTTGTGTAGGACAAAAATGTATAAAGTCAGGAAAAATCTGAAATGACACCCTGATAATTTCAGGAATATTACTTTTCTTAAAGATCAAGTTTCTAAGTGTGCAAAAATATATGTGCGTGCAAAATATAAACTTGTGAGTAATTAAGAGTTGGGGAATTTGGTAAATATTGCATCCTTT
Source organism: Euprymna scolopes (assembly GCF_053919585.1). NCBI lineage: Eukaryota > Metazoa > Mollusca > Cephalopoda > Sepiida > Sepiolidae > Euprymna > Euprymna scolopes. Next base: position 23,021,688 of record NC_136492.1, on the reverse strand, counting down.
TAAATACTATGAAAGACTGCACAGTTTTAATAATAATCACATGACTTACATCAACATTGCTTTAATCAAAATTGATCTGATGGCTTTTTTTTAAAGCCAAATTACATAAAACAATGAAATAAACTTATTAAAAATATTCATATAGTAAAATTAAAAAATCTTTTTTCCAGTGATATTCAATGATCACTTAGTATGTTTTCTCTCTCTCTCTCTCTCTCTCTCTCTCTCTCTATACATATATATATATATATTTCTAAATTCAAAATGTTGTTATGGAAACATAAGGTATTTACAGCTTCAGGCAAAAGTATGTTGATCCTGATGGTGCTTATTTCAATCAATAAATTTTTATGTTCATCTAAATTTAAAAGTTAACAACTTTTCATCTAAATTTAAAAGTTAACTGCAAGAACTTTGTCAACCTGATAGATATAAAGTTAGGTATATATAGATGTTTACATATATTTGTATGAAAAGGATCCAGACTAATTAACCGATCATTATGAATTTTGGAAAACACCTGCTAATCATAAGGGTAGTTAATGAGGGATATACTTAGTTTTAGTTTCATGTGAAAAGAAAGGGAAGAAGGTGCACATTTTCTTTACAATTCAGATACTTCTGATTTTGTGAAAATTTACAAATAGGTGTGGAAACTCAATATTTCCTAAATTTCAGCTTAGCTTGATGTTGGTTGTTGGTTGTTTTACGGCATATCAACCCTTCTCAGGTTATTTAATGCCAAATCCAGTGATTTTGAAGAAAAAGTGTTTAATAGAATATATTTGGGTTTTTTTTCTTCAAGTCAGTTTCTATTCAACCCATAGTTGGGACCCTAACAGGTACTACCACTCCGGATCAAAGTGCACCTGGGAGCAATGGCAATTAAGGGGTGGCTTCACACTCCCCAAAGCCCACAAGCTGGGGGCTCACCATTGGATATAGTTTAAGGTCATATCCAGTACCCTCAGCTTAGTATTTTAAAGGGTTTTAGGGAGTAATAATATGGGCACAACCTACCATTTTAAAATCAAAATATTTCAGATCCACAGTGAATGTGATTATGGTCATTATATTTTAATTAAACATGATTGCCTGAATTTCAATTTCTTCTTTAGTGTCCTAAACTTAAACCTTAAATATCTTCTAGAATCACAATCATGTAATCGATTTTAATCAAAATTATAATAAGGATTCTAGATCTTGACATTTCGTTGCATTATATCTTGAATTTGATCTGCATAAGGAGACATTAAATTGATGCAACCTACTTCTGGCAATTAATATTCCCCATCCATGAACAGGTATTCTACTCGTGTGTGTGTATATATTAAATGAAAGATGAGGAATAAAACTTATAACTTTATTATATCATTAGAACAATAAGGAAAAGTAAAGGGGAACATTAGGAAAAAAACCTCTTCAGGCCATGGTATTTCAAAGCTAAATGCTTCTCATCAGAAGAGGAAACGGGTCAGAATTATAAAATGCAAATATAGAAAAAAGTGACTTCGTAATATTTAGATGTAAAATGAGAATCAAATGAATAAGATAATATGGTAAAAAATAAAAGTAGGTACAACATAAAAGGGTAAATCGGAAGGATAGTATATATGTAAGTAATAGTAAAAAGAAAAAAAATATGGGCTACTATAAAATAATGGTGATCATTAAGAAGAGAGAGAGAGACAAAGAGTGAAGGAGACAGAGAGAGAGTGACAGCGAGTGAGAGTGGCAGAGAGTGAGAGAGAGTGTGACAGAGGGAGAAAGAGCGAGAATGACTAAGAAAGACAGAGAATGACAGGGAATGACAGAGAAATAGAGAGAATGACAGAGAAAGAGAAAGAGAAAGACAGAGAAAGAGAGAGAGAATGACAGAGAAAGAGAGAGAGAATGACAGAGAAAGAGAGAGAGAATGACAGAGAAAGAGAGAGAGAGAGAATGACAGAGAAAGAGAGAGAGAGAGAGAATGACAGAGAAAGAGAGAGAGAGAGAGAATGACAGAGAAAGAGAGAGAGAGAGAGAATGACAGAGAAAGAGAGAGAGAGAGAGAATGACAGAGAAAGAGAGAGAGAGAGAGAATGACAGAGAAAGAGAGAGAGAGAGAGAATGACAGAGAAAGAGAGAGAGAGAGAGAATGACAGAGAAAGAGAGAGAGAGAGAGAATGACAGAGAAAGAGAGAGAGAGAGAGAGAATGACAGAGAGAAGAGAGAAGAGAGAGAGAATGACAGAGAAAGAGAGAGAATGACAGAGAAAGAGAGAGAATGACAGAGAAGAGAGAGAATGACAGAGAGAGAGAGAGAAATGACAGAGAGAGAGACAGAGAGAGAGAGAGAATGACAGAGAAATGAGAGAGAGAGAGAGAGAAAGAGAGAGAGAGAGAGAGAATGACAGAGAAAGAGAGAGAGAGAGAGAATGACAGAGAAAGAGAGAGAGAGAGAATGACAGAGAAAGAGAGAGAGAGAGAGAATGACAGAGAAAGAGAGAGAGAGAGAGAGAGAATGACAGAGAAAGAGAGAGAGAGAGAGAATGACAGAGAAAGAGAGAGAGAGAGAGAGAATGACAGAGAAAGAGAAGAGAGAGAGAGAAGAGAGACAGAGAAAGAGAGAGAGAGAGAGAGAATGAAGAGAGAGAAGAGAGAGAATGACAGAGAAAGAGAGAGAGAGAGAGAATGAAGAGAAGAGAAGAGAGAGAAGAGAGAGAATGACAGAGAAAGAGAAGAGAGAATGACAGAGAAAGAGAGAGAGAGAGAGAGAGAGACAGAGAGAGAGAGAGAGAATGACAGAGAGAAGAGAGAGAGAGAGAATGACAGAGAAAGAGAGAGAGAGAGAGAGAATGACAGAGAAAGAGAGAGAGAGAGAATGACAGAGAAAGAGAGAGAGAGAGAGAATGACAGAGAAAGAGAGAGAGAGAGAATGACAGAGAAAGAGAGAGAGAGAGAATGAAAGAGAAAGAGAGAGAGAGAGAGAGAATGAGAGAGAGAAAGAACAGAGAAAGAGAGAGAGAGAATGACAGAGAAAGAGAGAGAGAGAGGAGATATGAA
>NC_136492.1:23017201-23018544 GCF_053919585.1 Euprymna scolopes | reverse complement strand
CATCCATATTCCAAAGACGAACCAGCCGTTGCATTGTATTGGAACAGTCTTCTGTATCTGATTAAAAACAATCAGACGCTGATGATTTGTATTGGTTTTTATCAGCCACAGAAGACTGTTGCAATACAATGAAACCGTTGGTTCGTCTTTGGAATATGTATGTATAGTTTTTAAATAAATATTTGTATTTAAGCTCTCACATTTATGATCAAACACTTTATTTGATTTCTTTAAATTTCATTCTGAATTCTGACACCATATATATATATATATATATATATATATATATATATATACACTAGCTAACTCACTATTGCCTTGCATAGATCACTACTAATAACATTTTAAAATAAATATTTCATTCACCACTTTGTTTTAAACACAAAACAAAATCTTCCTCATTTATTCAGATAAACATTAATATTTTTTGTGATTCTGATACAAATCTATTTATCTTTTAAATGTGACTGTAAAGAGAGAAAAAAAAATACTTTTTACTTAGATTTAGAATTAGATTGTAACTTGTTGAAAATCAGGTCGGTCACTCTATAGAAAGAATCATTTAAAACACAAATGCTAAACTATTTGTCGGGAATTAAAATATTGCAAAATAGATTAAATAAAAATAAAAACAATAACAAATACGAGTAAATTTGATAAAATGTCCTTTTTCAAAATCAATACGTTAATTAGTTAACCTTACAACTTATATGTTATATTATATATATATATATATATATATATATATAACACTTAAAAAAAAAAAAAAAAAAAAAAGAGGTGGTGCATCTATGTAGTAGAGTTGAATTAATTTAAAATACAGTTTTTAATTTAAGAAATGACCCCAATTTATTCATATATAAATCGATTAGCAATGTTGTTCTGATAGTTTAAATTCATGTGGCAGAGATTGAAATCTATTGTACAAGACAAAGGGAACTTCCTCCAAGAGAAAAACAAAGTAAATACTCAATGTAAACGCTCATCCATAAACAAAGTAAATACTCAATGTAAACGCTCATCCATAAACAAAGTAAATACTCAATGTAAACGCTCATCCATAAACAAAGTAAATACTCAATGTAAACGCTCATCCATAAACAAAGTAAATACTCAATGTAAACGCTCACTCATAAACAAAGTAAATACTCAATGTAAACGCTCATCCATAAACAAAGTAAATACTCAATGTAAACGCTCACTCATAAACAAAGTAAATACTCAATGTAAACGCTCATCCATAAACAAAGTAAATACTCAATGTAAACGCTCATCCATAAACAAAGTAAATACTCAATGTAAACGCTCATCCATAAACAAAGTAAATACTCAATGTAAACGCT
>NC_136492.1:23012201-23014701 GCF_053919585.1 Euprymna scolopes | reverse complement strand
GATGATTGCAAATTCTCGATCCATATTTAACACAGTTGTATTTTCTTTTTAAATAAATAGAAAAAAAAGGTTTATAATATGAATATCAATACACATACAAAAAAATATAGGAGTATAAATATATAGTATTAAATTTGAACTCTGAAAATTAGAATTTACAAATTTATTATTGGACAAGGAATACAAATTGAAACTAAAAATGTTCCTTATTCCATGGAGTTTCAAAGAATGGCTCCTATCCTCAGATGTAAATAGTTAATAAAATAATATTCATAGATACGCTATAATTTTGCTGATTCGCACATAAATTGAAAACTACAAATAATGAAAGAAGTCATATTTGTATGAAAGTTTATAATAATGTAGAAATGGATGGTTAAAAGGATATTCTAAAGAAAATTCAGGCTGATTAAAGAAACGTTGAGAAATGTGGTACAATTCAAAAGAGCTATTCTTTGAAACTCCATAGAATAAGGAAATCTTTAAAGCTTTCCACTTGTATTTCTTATCGAATAATAAATTGTTGCAAATTCTAACTTACAGCGTTTAAATTCAATTCATCATATCGAATATTGAGCTTTTTTATCTGCTTAGGATTGTCCTATTAATATTAATACTAATATTTATATATGCTTTAAATTAAGTATATATAACACATAGATATTCTAAAATCAGTTCAGTGTCAATAATCCCTGATAGTGAATCAAGATTGATTCCAAAATATTTGGCCTTACAGTGACTATGGCAACTACATCAGACAGTTCTTGCCTGAAGCAAGAAAATTATTTAGAAAATCGGAAAGGATCTAAACCAAAATAAGTGGACATGATATGCTAAAAAGAGTAAATTCTGCCTAAGTATGTGCTTGTGTATGTGTATATATATATAAGTCACTGTGTGTGTGAGTTCCTTCCTTATAGGTTCTGAAATGGCTGAGCCTATCTGTTGCAAATTTTACACAAAGCTAATTTATATCCTACATTAGGACGACGTCTCACAGGACATCAGAACACCTCCAGTGCTATTTGCAAACACCTCGAACAAGAACATAACATAATAAACACCACCTCCAAACAATACAAAGAACTTTTAAAAGATAACACTAACATATTAAAAGCTTGCAATAATTACCAACGACTAACAATGCTACAAGCATTAATAATAAAAAGTAAAAACCCAACCATTAATAAAATAAACTTTGACAACAGCAGCTGAATTTTCCACCTATTCTAACACGATAAAGGTGAAGAGGAAAAAAAAAAAATTCAAATTAGGCGAAACTACACATAGTAAATTAGTAATAAAAACAGTAAAACGGCGGAGAACAAATCAATCAATAAGTAGGATGCACAGGAAGAACAACCCTGACGATGGTCAATCGAGACCGAAAACGTTCGGTAAACTAGGGGACTTTATAAGAACTTTGGATCCCACAAAAAAAATACTTGTACGAAAATAAAAAAAATTTGAAAGAAAGATCATAAAAAGAAGAACGAAGATCCTCTTCAATAAAATATGCGTGAATAATGAAATTCTGCCTATATATATATATATATATATATATATGTGTGTGTGTGTGTGTAATGGTTAGAAGCTCCGACTTAAATGGGCAGTCGGGTTTCGATCTGGGTTTGAGGTAGTTGCTTATCTAGCCACACTGAGGAGCTGTGAAACAGCAAAACAGGATTGTATGTGGATGACTATATATATATATATATATACACACACACACACAAAATGTATCCTTGTTGGGTCACAACAACAACTGTTATTTACTCTTTGATTTTATTAAAAAATTCATAAACTATGACATGTCTTAAGAAATTCATCATCATCATATTCGGTTTAAAGTCGGCATTTCATGATGGCATGTATTAGACGGTTTTTAGAAATGGACTTTTATACCTATCCCTGGTAAGGTTTCTTTAAAAGTAATTTTCTTCTTGTATAACTAAAAATATCTATTTACTTGCCATCCCACAAGGGCAGTTTAGACACAAGTTTGGATTTTAATATGGAAAAATTTTCACCTCCTAAAAAGAGGTCTTCTGAATTAGAATAGAAGTAATCTCAGTCTAAAATCAAACAAGGGCTCTCTACGTCATCATCATCATTATCTACATCGTCATCATCATCTACGTCATCATCATTATATGAAAGCATTATTATTTATTGTTCTTACATAGAAATAAAAAGACATTATTTTGCCATTTAATCCACATACCTGTTTGCGAGGAGTATATACAAACACTATATAATTTAGATGACTATGCTGAAAAAAAGAGTATCTCTTTCAGATATTATGAGATAAAGAAGAAGACTAGGTGAAAGAAATACATAGTTAGGAGAGGGATGAAAGCCTTGCTAATTATAAATTATAGTTTATTAGACAAGAACATTTTTCCAAACATAACTAAATCCCAGAACTAAAGCATATTTTAACATAATATATTATTCAATACATAATTACAATATATAAAGAAAAAAAAACTTTAACTCA